>NC_091984.1:161667072-161831621 GCF_044704955.1 Pristiophorus japonicus
GGTGAGAGATCGTGGCGGAGGCGAGGTGAGAGATCGTGGTGGAGGAGTGGTGAGAGATCGTGGCGGAGGTGAGGTGAGAGATCATGGCAGAGGTGAGGTGAGAGATTGTGGCGGAGGTGAGGTAGGAGATCGTGGCGGAGGTGAGGTGGGTGATCGTGGCGGAGGAGCGGTGAGAGATCGTGGCGGAGGTGAGGTGAGAGATTGTGGCGGAGGTGAGGTGAGAGATCGTGGTGGAGGTGAGGTGGGAGATTGTGGCGGAGGTGAGGTGAGAGATCGTGGCGGAGGTGCGGTGAGAGATCGTGGTGGAGGTGAGGTGGGAGATCGTGGCGGAGGTGAGGTGAGAGATTGTGGCGGAGGTGAGGTGGGAGATCGTGGCGGAGGTGAGGTGAGAGATCGTGGCAGAGGTGAGGTGAGAGATTGTGGCGGAGGTGAGGTGGGAGATCGTGGCGGAGGTGAGGTGAGAGATCGAGGCGGAGGAGCGGTGAGAGATCGTGGCGGAGGAGCGGTGAGAGATCGTGGCGGAGCTGAGGTGAGAGATCGTGGCGGAGGAGCGGTGAGAGATCGTGGCGGAGGAGCGGTGAGAGATCGTGGCGGAGGTGAGGTGAGAGATCGTGGCGGAGGAGCGGTGAGAGATCGTGGCGGAGGAGCGGTGAGAGATCGTGGCGGAGGTGAGGTGGGAGATCGTGGCGGAGGTGAGGTGGGAGATCGTGGCGGAGGAGCGGTGAGAGATCGTGGCGGAGGAGCGGTGAGAGATCGTGGCGGAGGAGCGGTGAGAGATCGTGGCCGAGGAGCGGTGAGAGATCGTGGCGGAGGAGCGGTGAGAGATCGTGGCGGAGGTGAGGTGAGAGATCGTGGCGGAGGTGAGGTGAGAGATCGTGGCGGAGGAGCGGTGAGAGATCGTGGCGGAGGTGCGGCAAGAGATCGTGGCAGAGGAGCAGTGAGAGATCGTGGCGGAGGTGAGGTGATAGATTGTGGTGGAGGTGAGCTGAGAGATCATGGTGGAGGTGAGGTGAGAGATCGTGGCGGAGGAGCGGTGAGAGATCGTGGCGGAGGTGCGGCGAGAGATCGTGGCGGAGGTGCGGCGAGAGATCGTGGCAGAGGAGCGGTGAGAGATCGTGGCGGAGCTGAGGTGATAGATTGTGGTGGAGGTGAGGTGGGAGATCATGGCAGAGGAGCGGTGAGAGATCGTGGCGGAGGTGAGGTGAGAGATCGTGGCGGAGGAGCGGTGAGAGATCGTGGCGGAGGAGCGGTGAGAGATCGTGGCAGAGGAGTGGTGAGAGATCGTGGCGGAGGTGAGGTGATAGATTGTGGTGGAGGTGAGGTGGGAGATCACGGCAGAGGAGCGGTGAGAGATCGTGGTGGAGGAGCGGTGAGAGATCGTGGCGGAGGTGAGGTGAGAGATCGTGGCGGAGGAGCGGTGAGAGATCGTGGCGGAGGAGCGGTGAGAGATCGTGGCGGAGGTGAGGTGGGAGATCGTGGCGGAGGTGAGGTGGGAGATCGTGGCGGAGGAGCGGTGAGAGATCGTGGCCGAGGAGCGGTGAGAGATCGTGGCGGAGGAGCGGTGAGAGATCGTGGCCGAGGAGCGGTGAGAGATCGTGGCGGAGGAGCGGTGAGAGATCGTGGCGGAGGTGAGGTGAGAGATCGTGGCGGAGGTGAGGTGAGAGATCGTGGCGGAGGAGCGGTGAGAGATCGTGGCGGAGGAGCGGTGAGAGATCGTGGCGGAGGTGAGGTGAGAGATCGTGGCGGAGGAGCGGTGAGAGATCGTGGCGGAGGAGCGGTGAGAGATCGTGGCGGAGGTGCGGCTAGAGATCGTGGCAGATGAGCAGTGAGAGATCGTGGCGGAGGTGAGGTGATAGATTGTGGTGGAGGTGAGCTGAGAGATCATGGTGGAGGTGAGGTGAGAGATCGTGGCGGAGGAGCGGTGAGAGATCGTGGCGGAGGTGCGGCGAGAGATCGTGGCGGAGGTGCGGCGAGAGATCGTGGCAGAGGAGCGGTGAGAGATCGTGGCGGAGCTGAGGTGATAGATTGTGGTGGAGGTGAGGTGGGAGATCATGGCAGAGGAGCGGTGAGAGATCGTGGTGGAGGAGCGGTGAGAGATCGTGGCGGAGGTGAGGTGAGAGATCGTGGCGGAGGTGAGGTGATAGATTGTGGTGGAGGTGAGGTGAGAGATCGTGGTGGAGGTGAGGTGATAGATTGTGGTGGAGGTGAGGTGAGAGATCGTGGTGGAGGAGCGGTGAGAGATCGTGGTGGAGGAGCGGTGAGAGATCGTGGCGGAGGCGAGGTGAGAGATCGTGGTGGAGGAGCGGTGAGAGATCGTGGCGGAGGTGAGGTGAGAGATCATGGCGGAGGAGCGGTGAGAGATCGTTGCGGAGGAGCGGTGACAGATCGTGGCGGAGGTGCGGTGAGAGATCGTGGCGGAGGAGCGGTGAGAGATCGTGGCGGAGGTGAGGTGATAGATTGTGGTGGAGGTGAGGTGGGAGATCATGGCAGAGGAGCGGTGAGAGATCGTGGTGGAGGAGCGGTGAGAGATCGTGGTGGAGGAGCGGTGAGAGATCGTGGTGGGGGAGCGGTGAGAGATCGTGGCGGAGGTGAGGTGAGAGATCGTGGCGGAGGTGAGGTGATAGATTGTGGTGGAGGTGAGGTGAGAGATCGTGGTGGACGTGAGGTGATAGATTGTCGTGGATGTGAGGTGAGAGATCGTGGCGGAGGTGAGGTGGGAGATCGTGGCGGAGGAGCGGTGAGAGATCGTGGCGGAGGTGCGGTGAGAGATCGTGGCGGAGGAGCGGTGAGAGATCGTGGCCGAGGAGCGGTGAGAGATCGTGGCGGAGGAGCGGTGAGAGATCGTGGTGGAGGTGAGGTGAGAGATCGTGGTGGAGGTGAGGTGAGAGATCGTGGCGGAGGAGCAGTGAGAGATCGTGGCGGAGGTGCGGCAAGAGATCGTGGCAGAGGAGCAGTGAGAGATCGTGGCGGAGGTGAGGTGACAGATTGTGGTGGAGGTGAGCTGAGAGATCATGGTGGAGGTGAGGTGAGAGATCGTGGCGGAGGAGCGGTGAGAGATCGTGGCGGAGGTGCGGCGAGAGATCGTAGCGGAGGTGCGGCGAGAGATCGTGGCAGAGGAGTGGTGAGAGATCGTGGCGGAGGTGAGGTGATAGATTGTGGTGGAGGTGAGGTGGGAGATCACGGCAGAGGAGCGGTGAGAGATCGTGGTGGAGGAGCGGTGAGAGATCGTGGCGGAGGTGAGGTGAGAGATCGTGGCGGAGGTGATGTGATAGATTGTGGTGGAGGTGAGGTGAGAGATCGTGGTGGAGGTGAGGTGATAGATTGTCGTGGAGGTGAGGTGAGAGATCGTGGTGGAGGAGCGGTGAGAGATCGTGGTGGAGGAGCGGTGAGAGATCGTGGCGGAGGCGAGGTGAGAGATCGTGGTGGAGGAGTGGTGAGAGATCGTGGCGGAGGAGCGGTGAGAGATCGTGGCCGAGGAGCGGTGAGAGATCGTGGCGGAGGAGCGGTGAGAGATCGTGGCGGAGGTGAGGTGAGAGATCGTGGTGGAGGTGAGGTGAGAGATCGTGGCGGAGGAGCGGTGAGAGATCGTGGCGGAGGTGCGGCAAGAGATCGTGGCAGAGGAGCAGTGAGAGATCGTGGCGGAGGTGAGGTGATAGATTGTGGTGGAGGTGAGCTGAGAGATCATGGGGGAGGTGAGGTGAGAGATCGTGGTGGAGGTGAGGTGAGAGATCGTGGCGGAGGAGCGGTGAGAGATCGTGGCGGAGGTGCGGCAAGAGATCGTGGCAGAGGAGCAGTGAGAGATCGTGGCGGAGGTGAGGTGATAGATTGTGGTGGAGGTGAGCTGAGAGATCATGGTGGAGGTGAGGTGAGAGATCGTGGCGGAGCAGCGGTGAGAGATCGTGGCGGAGGTGCGGCGAGAGATCGTGGCGGAGGTGCGGCGAGAGATCGTGGCAGAGGAGCGGTGAGAGATCGTGGCGGAGGTGAGGTGAAAGATTGTGGTGGAGGTGAGGTGGGAGATCATGGCAGAGGAGCGGTGAGAGATCGTGGTGGAGGAGCGGTGAGAGATCGTGGCGGAGGTGAGGTGAGAGATCGTGGCGGAGGTGAGGTGAGAGATTGTGGTGGAGGTGAGGTGAGAGATCGTGGTGGAGGTGAGGTGATAGATTGTCGTGGAGGTGAGGTGAGAGATCGTGGTGGAGGAGCGGTGAGAGATCGTGGTGGAGGAGCGGTGAGAGATCGTGGCGGAGGCGAAGTGAGAGATCGTGGTGGAGGAGTGGTGAGAGATCGTGGCGGAGGTGAGGTGAGAGATCATGGCAGAGGTGAGGTGAGAGATCGTGGCGGAGGCGAGGTGAGAGATCGTGGTGGAGGAGCGGTGAGAGATCGTGGCGGAGGCGAGGTGAGAGATCGTGGCGGAGGCGAGGTGAGAGTTCGTGGTGGAGGAGCGGTGAGAGATCGTGGCGGAGGCGAGGTGAGAGATCGTGGTGGAGGAGCGGTGAGAGATCGTGGCGGAGGCGAGGTGAGAGATCGTGGCGAAGGTGAGGTGGGTGATCGTGGCGGAGGTGAGGTGGGTGATCATGGCGGAGGAGCGGTGAGAGATCGTGGCGGAGGTGAGGTGAGAGATTGTGGCGGAGGTGAGGTGAGAGATCGTGGTGGAGGTGAGGTGGGAGATTGTGGCGGAGGTGAGGTGAGAGATCGTGGCGGAGGTGCGGTGAGAGATCGTGGTGGAGGTGAGGTGGGAGATCGTGGCGGAGGTGAGGTGAGAGATTGTGGCGGAGGTGAGGTGGGAGATCGTGGCGGAGGTGAGGTGAGAGATCGTGGCAGAGGTGAGGTGAGAGATTGTGGCGGAGGTGAGGTGGGAGATCGTGGCGGAGGTGAGGTGAGAGATCGAGGCGGAGGAGCGGTGAGAGATCGTGGCGGAGGAGCGGTGAGAGATCGTGGCGGAGGTGAGGTGAGAGATCGTGGCGGAGGAGCGGTGAGAGATCGTGGCGGAGGAGCGGTGAGAGATCGTGGCGGAGGTGAGGTGAGAGATCGTGGCGGAGGAGCGGTGAGAGATCGTGGCGGAGGAGCGGTGAGAGATCGTGGCGGAGGTGAGGTGGGAGATCGTGGCGGAGGTGAGGTGGGAGATCGTGGCGGAGGAGCGGTGAGAGATCGTGGCGGAGGAGCGGTGAGAGATCGTGGCGGAGGAGCGGTGAGAGATCGTGGCCGAGGAGCGGTGAGAGATCGTGGCGGAGGAGCGGTGAGAGATCGTGGCGGAGGTGAGGTGAGAGATCGTGGCGGAGGTGAGGTGAGAGATCGTGGCCGAGGAGCGGTGAGAGATCGTGGCGGAGGAGCGGTGAGAGATCGTGGCGGAGGTGAGGTGAGAGATCGTGGCGGAGGTGAGGTGAGAGATCGTGGTGGAGGAGCGGTGAGAGATCGTGGCGGAGGTGCGGCAAGAGATCGTGGCAGAGGAGCAGTGAGAGATCGTGGCGGAGGTGAGGTGATAGATTGTGGTGGAGGTGAGCTGAGAGATCATGGTGGAGGTGAGGTGAGAGATCGTGGCGGAGGAGCGGTGAGAGATCGTGGCGGAGGTGCGGCGAGAGATCGTGGCGGAGGTGCGGCGAGAGATCGTGGCAGAGGAGCGGTGAGAGATCGTGGCGGAGCTGAGGTGATAGATTGTGGTGGAGGTGAGGTGGGAGATCATGGCAGAGGAGCGGTGAGAGATCGTGGTGGAGGAGCGGTGAGAGATCGTGGCGGAGGTGAGGTGAGAGATCGTGGCGGAGGTGTGGTGATAGATTGTGGTGGAGGTGAGGTGAGAGATCGTGGTGGAGGTGAGGTGATAGATTGTGGTGGAGGTGAGGTGAGAGATCGTGGTGGAGGAGCGGTGAGAGATCGTGGTGGAGGAGCGGTGAGAGATCGTGGTGGAGGCGAGGTGAGAGATCGTGGTGGAGGAGCGGTGAGAGATCGTGGCGGAGGTGAGGTGAGAGATCATGGCGGAGGAGCGGTGAGAGATCGTTGCGGAGGAGCGGTGACAGATCGTGGCGGAGGTGCGGTGAGAGATCGTGGCGGAGGAGCGGTGAGAGATCCTGGCGGAGGTGAGGTGATAGATTGTGGTGGAGGTGAGGTGGGAGATCATGGCAGAGGAGCGGTGAGAGATCGTGGTGGAGGAGCGGTGAGAGATCGTGGTGGAGGAGCGGTGAGAGATCGTGGTGGGGGAGCGGTGAGAGATCGTGGCGGAGGTGAGGTGAGAGATCGTGGCGGAGGTGAGGTGATAGATTGTCATGGATGTGAGGTGAGAGATCGTGGCGGAGGTGAGGTGGGAGATCGTGGCGGAGGAGCGGTGAGAGATCGTGGCGGAGGAGCGGTGAGAGATCGTGGCGGAGGAGCGGTGAGAGATCGTGGCCGAGGAGCGGTGAGAGATCGTGGCGGAGGTGCGGCAAGAGATCGTGGCAGAGAAGCAGAGAGAGATCGTGGCGGAGGTGAGGTGATAGATTGTGGTGGAGGTGAGCTGAGAGATCATGTTGGAGGTGAGGTGAGAGATCGTGGCGGAGGAGCGGTGAGAGATCGTGGCGGAGGTGCGGCGAGAGATCGTAGCGGAGGTGCGGCGAGAGATCGTGGCAGAGGAGCGGTGAGAGATCGTGGCGGAGGTGAGGTGATAGATTGTGGTGGAGGTGAGGTGGGAGATCATGGCAGAGGAGCGGTGAGAGATCGTGGTGGAGGAGCGGTGAGAGATCGTGGCGGAGGTGAGGTGAGAGATCGTGGCGGAGGTGAGGTGATAGATTGTGGTGGAGGTGAGGTGAGAGATCGTGGTGGAGGTGAGGTGATAGATTGTCGTGGAGGTGAGGTGAGAGATCGTGGTGGAGGAGCGGTGAGAGATCGTGGTGGAGGAGCGGTGAGAGATCGTGGCGGAGGCGAGGTGAGAGATCGTGGTGGAGGAGCGGTGAGAGATCGTGGCGGAGGCGAGGTGAGAGATCGTGGCGGAGGTGAGGTGGGTGATCGTGGCGGAGGTGAGGTGGGTGATCGTGGCGGAGGAGCGGTGAGAGATCGTGGCGGAGGTGAGGTGAGAGATTGTGGCGGAGGTGAGGTGAGAGATCGTGGTGGAGGTGAGGTGGGAGATTGTGGCGGAGGTGAGGTGAGAGATCGTGGCGGAGGTGCGGTGAGAGATCGTGGTGGAGGTGAGGTGGGAGATCGTGGCGGAGGTGAGGTGAGAGATTGTGGCGGAGGTGAGGTGGGAGATCGTGGCGGAGGTGAGGTGAGAGATCGTGGCAGAGGTGAGGTGAGAGATTGTGGCGGAGGTGAGGTGGGAGATCGTGGCGGAGGTGAGGTGAGAGATCGAGGCGGAGGAGCGGTGAGAGATCGTGGCGGAGGAGCGGTGAGAGATCGTGGCGGAGGTGAGGTGAGAGATCGTGGCGGAGGAGCGGTGAGAGATCGTGGCGGAGGAGCGGTGAGAGATCGTGGCGGAGGTGAGGTGAGAGATCGTGGCGGAGGAGCGGTGAGAGATCGTGGCGGAGGAGCGGTGAGAGATCGTGGCGGAGGTGAGGTGGGAGATCGTGGCGGAGGTGAGGTAGGAGATCGTGGCGGAGGAGCGGTGAGAGATCGTGGCGGAGGAGCGGTGAGAGATCGTGGCGGAGGAGCGGTGAGAGATCGTGGCGGAGGAGCGGTGAGAGATCGTGGCGGAGGAGCGGTGAGAGATCGTGGCCGAGGAGCGGTGAGAGATCGTGGCGGAGGAGCGGTGAGAGATCGTGGCGGAGGTGAGGTGAGAGATCGTGGCGGAGGTGAGGTGAGAGATCGTGGCCGAGGAGCGGTGAGAGATCGTGGCGGAGGAGCGGTGAGAGATCGTGGCGGAGGTGAGGTGAGAGATCGTGGCGGAGGTGAGGTGAGAGATCGTGGCGGAGGAGCGGTGAGAGATCGTGGCGGAGGTGCGGCAAGAGATCGTGGCAGAGGAGCAGTGAGAGATCGTGGCGGAGGTGAGGTGATAGATTGTGGTGGAGGTGAGCTGAGAGATCATGGTGGAGGTGAGGTGAGAGATCGTGGCGGAGGAGCGGTGAGAGATCGTGGCGGAGGTGCGGCGAGAGATCGTGGCGGAGGTGCGGCGAGAGATCGTGGCAGAGGAGCGGTGAGAGATCGTGGCGGAGCTGAGGTGATAGATTGTGGTGGAGGTGAGGTGGGAGATCATGGCAGAGGAGCGGTGAGAGATCGTGGTGGAGGAGCGGTGAGAGATCGTGGCGGAGGTGAGGTGAGAGATCGTGGCGGAGGTGAGGTGAGAGATAGTGGCGGAGGTGAGGTGATAGATTGTGGTGGAGGTGAGGTGAGAGATCGTGGTGGAGGTGAGGTGATAGATTGTGGTGGAGGTGAGGTGAGAGATCGTGGTGGAGGAGCGGTGAGAGATCGTGGTGGAGGAGCGGTGAGAGATCGTGGCGGAGGCGAGGTGAGAGATCGTGGTGGAGGAGCGGTGAGAGATCGTGGCGGAGGTGAGGTGAGAGATCATGGCGGAGGAGCGGTGAGAGATCGTTGCGGAGGAGCGGTGACAGATCGTGGCGGAGGTGCGGTGAGAGATCGTGGCGGAGGAGCGGTGAGAGATCGTGGCGCAGGTGAGGTGATAGATTGTGGTGGAGGTGAGGTGGGAGATCATGGCAGAGGAGCGGTGAGAGATCGTGGTGGAGGAGCGGTGAGAGATCGTGGTGGAGGAGCGGTGAGAGATCGTGGTGGGGGAGCGGTGAGAGATCGTGGCGGAGGTGAGGTGAGAGATCGTGGCGGAGGTGAGGTGATAGATTGTGGTGGAGGTGAGGTGAGAGATCGTGGTGGACGTGAGGTGATAGATTGTCGTGGATGTGAGGTGAGAGATCGTGGCGGAGGTGAGGTGGGAGATCGTGGCGGAGGAGCGGTGAGAGATCGTGGCGGAGGAGCGGTGAGAGATCGTGGCGGAGGAGCGGTGAGAGATCGTGGCCGAGGAGCGGTGAGAGATCGTGGCGGAGGAGCGGTGAGAGATCGTGGTGGAGGTGAGGTGAGAGATCGTGGTGGAGGTGAGGTGAGAGATCGTGGCGGAGGAGCGGTGAGAGATCGTGGCGGAGGTGCGGCAAGAGATCGTGGCAGAGAAGCAGTGAGAGATCGTGGCGGAGGTGAGGTGATAGATTGTGGTGGAGGTGAGCTGAGAGATCATGTTGGAGGTGAGGTGAGAGATCGTGGCGGAGGAGCGGTGAGAGATCGTGGCGGAGGTGCGGCGAGAGATCGTAGCGGAGGTGCGGCGAGAGATCGTGGCAGAGGAGCGGTGAGAGATCGTGGCGGAGGTGAGGTGATAGATTGTGGTGGAGGTGAGGTGGGAGATCATGGCAGAGGAGCGGTGAGAGATCGTGGTGGAGGAGCGGTGAGAGATCGTGGCGGAGGTGAGGTGAGAGATCGTGGCGGAGGTGAGGTGATAGATTGTGGTGGAGGTGAGGTGAGAGATCGTGGTGGAGGTGAGGTGATAGATTGTCGTGGAGGTGAGGTGAGAGATCGTGGTGGAGGAGCGGTGAGAGATCGTGGTGGAGGAGCGGTGAGAGATCGTGGCGGAGGCGAGGTGAGAGATCGTGGTGGAGGAGCGGTGAGAGATCGTGGCGGAGGTGAGGTGAGAGATCATGGCGGAGGAGCGGTGAGAGATCGTGGCGGAGGAGCGGTGAGAGATCGTGGCGGAGGTGCGGTGAGAGATCGTGGCGGAGGAGCGGTGAGAGATTGTGGCGGAGGTGAGGTGAGAGATCGTGGCGGAGGAGCGGTGAGAGATCGTGGCGGAGGAGCGGTGAGAGATCGTGGCGGAGGTGAGGTGAGAGATCGTGGCGGAAGAGCGGTGGGAGATCGTGGCGGAGGAACGGTGAGAGATCGTGACGGAGGAGCGGTGAGAGATCGTGGTGGAAGTGAGGTGAGAGATCGTGGCGGTGGTGAGGTGATAGATTGTGGCGGAGGAGCAGTGATAGATCGTGGCGGGGGAGTGGGGAAAGATCGTGGTGGAGGAGCGGTGATAGATCGTGGCGGAGGTGCGGTGAGAGATCGTGGCGGAGGAGCGGTGAGAGTTCGTGGCGGAGGAGCGGTGATAGATTGTGGTGGAGGTGAGATGAGAGATCGTGACGGAGGAGCGGTGAGAGATCGTGGCGGAGGAGCGGTGAGAGATCGTGGCGGAGGAGCGGTGAGAGATCGTGGTGGAGGAGCGGTGATAGATTGTGGTGGAGGTGAGGCGAGAGATCGTGACGGAGGAGCGGTGAGAGATCGTGGCGGAGGAGCGGTGAGAGATCGTGGCGGAGGAGCGGTGATAGATTGTGGTGGAGGTGAGGTGATAGATCGTGGTGGAGGAGCAGTGATAGATCGTGGCGGAGGTGAGGTGATAGATTGTGGTGGAGGTGAGCTGAGAGATCATGGTGGAGGTGAGGTGAGAGATCGTGGCGGAGGAGCGGTGAGAGATTGTGGCGGAGGTGCGGCGAGAGATCGTGGCGGAGGTGTGGTGAGAGATCGTGGCAGAGGAGCGGTGAGAGATCGTGGCGGAGGTGAGGTGATAAATTGTGGTGGAGGTGAGGTGGGAGATCATGGCAGAGGAGCGGTGAGAGATCGTGGTGGAGGAGCGGTGAGAGATCGTGGCGGAGGTGAGGTGAGAGATCGTGGCGGAGGTGAGGTGATAGATTGTGGTGGAGGTGAGGTGAGAGATCGTGGTGGAGGAGCGGTGAGAGATCGTGGCGGAGGCGAGGTGAGAGATCGTGGTGGAGGCGCGGTGAGAGATCGTGGCGGAGGTGAGGTGAGAGATCATGGCGGAGGAGCGGTGAGAGATCGTGGCGGAGGAGCGGTGAGAGATCGTGGTGGAGGAGCGGTGAGAGATCGTGGCGGAGGCGAGGTGAGAGATCGTGGTGGAGGAGCGGTGAGAGATCGTGGCGGAGGTGAGGTGAGAGATCATGGCGGAGGAGCGGTGAGAGATCGTGGCGGAGGAGCGGTGAGAGATCGTGGCGGAGGTGAGGTGAGAGATCGTGGCGGAGGTGCGGTGAGAGATCGTGGCGGAGGAGCGGTGAGAGATCGTGGCGGAGGAGCGGTGAGAGATCGTGGCGGAGGAGCGGTGAGAGATCGTGGCGGAGGAGCGGTGAGAGATCGTGGCGGAGGAGCGGTGAGAGATCGTGGCGGAGGTGAGGTGAGAGATCGTGGCGGAAGAGCGGTGGGAGATCGTGGCGGAGGAACGGTGAGAGATCGTGACGGAGTTGAGGTGATAGATTGTGGTGGAGGTGAGGTGGGAGATCATGGCAGAGGAGCGGTGAGAGATCGTGGTGGAGGAGCGGTGAGAGATCGTGGCGGAGGTGAGGTGAGAGATCGTGGCGGAGGTGAGGTGATAGATTGTGGTGGAGGTGAGGTGAGAGATCGTGGTGGAGGTGAGGTGATAGATTGTCGTGGAGGTGAGGTGAGAGATCGTGGTGGAGGAGCGGTGAGAGATCGTGGTGGAGGAGCGGTGAGAGATCGTGGCGGAGGCGAGGTGAGAGATCGTGGTGGAGGAGCGGTGAGAGATCGTGGCGGAGGTGAGGTGAGAGATCATGGCGGAGGAGCGGTGAGAGATCGTGGCGGAGGAGCGGTGAGAGATCGTGGCGGAGGTGCGGTGAGAGATCGTGGCGGAGGAGCGGTGAGAGATTGTGGCGGAGGTGAGGTGAGAGATCGTGGCGGAGGAGCGGTGAGAGATCGTGGCGGAGGAGCGGTGAGAGATCGTGGCGGAGGTGAGGTGAGAGATCGTGGCGGAAGAGCGGTGGGAGATCGTGGCGGAGGAACGGTGAGAGATCGTAATGGAGGAGCGGTGAGAGATCGTGGTGGAAGTGAGGTGAGAGATCGTGGCGGTGGTGAGGTGATAGATTGTGGCGGAGGAGCAGTGATAGATCGTGGCGGGGGAGTGGGGAAAGATCGTGGTGGAGGAGCGGTGATAGATCGTGGCGGAGGTGCGGTGAGAGATCGTGGCGGAGGAGCGGTGAGAGTTCGTGGCGGAGGAGCGGTGATAGATTGTGGTGGAGGTGAGATGAGAGATCGTGACGGAGGAGCGGTGAGAGATCGTGGCGGAGGAGCGGTGAGAGATCGTGGCGGAGGAGCGGTGAGAGATCGTGGTGGAGGAGCGGTGATAGATTGTGGTGGAGGTGAGGCGAGAGATCGTGACGGAGGAGCGGTGAGAGATCGTGGCGGAGGAGCGGTGAGAGATCGTGGCGGAGGAGCGGTGATAGATTGTGGTGGAGGTGAGGTGATAGATCGTGGTGGAGGAGCAGTGATAGATCGTGGCGGAGGTGAGGTGATAGATTGTGGTGGAGGTGAGCTGAGAGATCATGGTGGAGGTGAGGTGAGAGATCGTGGCGGAGGAGCGGTGAGAGATTGTGGCGGAGGTGCGGCGAGAGATCGTGGCGGAGGTGTGGTGAGAGATCGTGGCAGAGGAGCGGTGAGAGATCGTGGCGGAGGTGAGGTGATAAATTGTGGTGGAGGTGAGGTGGGAGATCATGGCAGAGGAGCGGTGAGAGATCGTGGTGGAGGAGCGGTGAGAGATCGTGGCGGAGGTGAGGTGAGAGATCGTGGCGGAGGTGAGGTGATAGATTGTGGTGGAGGTGAGGTGAGAGATCGTGGTGGAGGAGCGGTGAGAGATCGTGGCGGAGGCGAGGTGAGAGATCGTGGTGGAGGCGCGGTGAGAGATCGTGGCGGAGGTGAGGTGAGAGATCATGGCGGAGGAGCGGTGAGAGATCGTGGCGGAGGAGCGGTGAGAGATCGTGGTGGAGGAGCGGTGAGAGATCGTGGCGGAGGCGAGGTGAGAGATCGTGGTGGAGGAGCGGTGAGAGATCGTGGCGGAGTTGAGGTGAGAGATCATGGCGGAGGAGCGGTGAGAGATCGTGGCGGAGGAGCGGTGAGAGATCGTGGCGGAGGTGAGGTGAGAGATCGTGGCGGAGGTGCGGTGAGAGATCGTGGCGGAGGAGCGGTGAGAGATCGTGGCGGAGGAGCGGTGAGAGATCGTGGCGGAGGAGCGGTGAGAGATCGTGGCGGAGGAGCGGTGAGAGATCGTGGCGGAGGAGCGGTGAGAGATCGTGGCGGAGGTGAGGTGAGAGATCGTGGCGGAAGAGCGGTGGGAGATCGTGGCGGAGGAACGGTGAGAGATCGTGACGGAGTTGAGGTGATAGATTGTGGTGGAGGTGAGGTGGGAGATCATGGCAGAGGAGCGGTGAGAGATCGTGGTGGAGGAGCGGTGAGAGATCGTGGCGGAGGTGAGGTGAGAGATCGTGGCGGAGGTGAGGTGATAGATTGTGGTGGAGGTGAGGTGAGAGATCGTGGTGGAGGTGAGGTGATAGATTGTCGTGGAGGTGAGGTGAGAGATCGTGGTGGAGGAGCGGTGAGAGATCGTGGTGGAGGAGCGGTGAGAGATCGTGGCGGAGGCGAGGTGAGAGATCGTGGTGGAGGAGCGGTGAGAGATCGTGGCGGAGGTGAGGTGAGAGATCATGGCGGAGGAGCGGTGAGAGATCGTGGCGGAGGAGCGGTGAGAGATCGTGGCGGAGGTGCGGTGAGAGATCGTGGCGGAGGAGCGGTGAGAGATTGTGGCGGAGGTGAGGTGAGAGATCGTGGCGGAGGAGCGGTGAGAGATCGTGGCGGAGGAGCGGTGAGAGATCGTGGCGGAGGTGAGGTGAGAGATCGTGGCGGAAGAGCGGTGGGAGATCGTGGCGGAGGAACGGTGAGAGATCGTAATGGAGGAGCGGTGAGAGATCGTGGTGGAAGTGAGGTGAGAGATCGTGGCGGTGGTGAGGTGATAGATTGTGGCGGAGGATCAGTGATAGATCGTGGCGGGGGAGTGGGGAAAGATCGTGGTGGAGGAGCGGTGATAGATCGTGGCGGAGGTGCGGTGAGAGATCGTGGCGGAGGAGCGGTGAGAGTTCGTGGCGGAGGAGCGGTGATAGATTGTGGTGGAGGTGAGATGAGAGATCGTGACGGAGGAGCGGTGAGAGATCGTGGCGGAGGAGCGGTGAGAGATCGTGGCGGAGGAGCGGTGAGAGATCGTGGTGGAGGAGCGGTGATAGATTGTGGTGGAGGTGAGGCGAGAGATCGTGACGGAGGAGCGGTGAGAGATCGTGGCGGAGGAGCGGTGAGAGATCGTGACGGAGGAGCGGTGATAGATTGTGGTGGAGGTGAGGTGATAGATCGTGGTGGAGGAGCAGTGATAGATCGTGGCGGAGGTGAGGTGATAGATTGTGGTGGAGGTGAGCTGAGAGATCATGGTGGAGGTGAGGTGAGAGATCGTGGCGGAGGAGCGGTGAGAGATTGTGGCGGAGGTGCGGCGAGAGATCGTGGCGGAGGTGTGGTGAGAGATCGTGGCAGAGGAGCGGTGAGAGATCGTGGCGGAGGTGAGGTGATAAATTGTGGTGGAGGTGAGGTGGGAGATCATGGCAGAGGAGCGGTGAGAGATCGTGGTGGAGGAGCGGTGAGAGATCGTGGCGGAGGTGAGGTGAGAGATCGTGGCGGAGGTGAGGTGATAGATTGTGGTGGAGGTGAGGTGAGAGATCGTGGTGGAGGAGCGGTGAGAGATCGTGGCGGAGGCGAGGTGAGAGATCGTGGTGGAGGCGCGGTGAGAGATCGTGGCGGAGGTGAGGTGAGAGATCATGGCGGAGGAGCGGTGAGAGATCGTGCCGGAGGAGCGGTGAGAGATCGTGGTGGAGGAGCGGTGAGAGATCGTGGCGGAGGCGAGGTGAGAGATCGTGGTGGAGGAGCGGTGAGAGATCGTGGCGGAGGTGAGGTGAGAGATCATGGCGGAGGAGCGGTGAGAGATTGTGGCGGAGGAGCGGTGAGAGATCGTGGCGGAGGTGAGGTGAGAGATCGTGGCGGAGGTGCGGTGAGAGATCGTGGCGGAGGAGCGGTGAGAGATCGTGGCGGAGGAGCGGTGAGAGATCGTGGCGGAGGAGCGGTGAGAGATCGTGGCGGAGGAGCGGTGAGAGATCGTGGCGGAGGAGCGGTGAGAGATCGTGGCGGAGGTGAGGTGAGAGATCGTGGCGGAAGAGCGGTGGGAGATCGTGGCGGAGGAACGGTGAGAGATCGTGACGGAGGAGCGGTGAGAGATCGTGGTGGAAGTGAGATGAGAGATCGTGGCGGTGGTGAGGTGATAGATTGTGGCGGAGGAGCAGTGATAGATCGTGGCGGGGGAGTGGGGAAATATCGTGGTGGAGGAGCGGTGATAGATCGTGGCGGAGGTGCGGTGAGAGATCGTGGCGGAGGAGCGGTGAGAGTTCGTGGCGGAGGAGCGGTGATAGATTGTGGTGGAGGTGAGATGAGAGATCGTGACGGAGGAGCGGTGAGAGATCGTGGCGGAGGAGCGGTGAGAGATCGTGGCGGAGGAGCGGTGAGAGATCGTGGCGGAGGAGCGGTGATAGATTGTGGTGGAGGTGAGGTGATAGATCGTGGTGGAGGAGCAGTGATAGATCGTGGCGGAGGTGAGGTGATAGATCGTGGCAGAGGTGAGGTGAGAGATTGTGGCGGGGGAGTGGGGAAAGATCGTGGTGGAGGAGCGGTGATAGATCATGGCGGAGGTGCGGTGAGAGATCGTGGCGGAGGAGCGGTGAGAGATCGTGGCGGAGGAGCGGTGATAGATTGTGGTGGAGGTGAGGTGAGAGATCGTGACGGAGGTGAGGTGGGAGATCGTGGCGGAGGAGCGGTGAGAGATCGTGGCGGAGGTGAGGTGAGAGATCGTGGTGGAGGTGAGGTGGGAGATCGTGGCGGAGGTGAGGTGAGAGATTGTGGCGGAGGTGAGGTGGGAGATCGTGGCGGAGATGAGGGGAGAGATCGTGGCAGAGGTGAGGTGAGAGATTGTGGCGGAGGTGAGGTGGGAGATCGTGGCGGAGGTGAGGTGAGAGATCGAGGCGGAGGAGCGGTGAGAGATCGTGGCGGAGGAGCGGTGAGAGATCGTGGCGGAGGTGAGGTGAGAGATCGTGGCGGAGGAGCGGTGAGAGATCGTGGCGGAGGAGCGGTGAGAGATCGTGGCGGAGGTGAGGTGAGAGATCGTGGCGGAGGAGCGGTGAGAGATCGTGGCGGAGGAGCGGTGAGAGATCGTGGCGGAGGAGCGGTGAGAGATCGTGGCGGAGGTGAGGTGGGAGATCGTGGCGGAGGTGAGGTGGGAGATCGTGGCGGAGGAGCGGTGAGAGATCGTGGCGGAGGAGCGGTGAGAGATCGTGGCGGAGGAGCGGTGAGAGATCGTGGCCGAGGAGCGGTGAGAGATCGTGGCGGAGGAGCGGTGAGAGATCGTGGCGGAGGTGAGGTGAGAGATCGTGGTGGAGGTGAGGTGAGAGATCGTGGCGGAGGAGCGGCGAGAGATCGTGGCGGAGGTGCGGCAAGAGATCGTGGCAGATGAGCAGTGAGAGATCGGGGCGGAGGTGAGGTGATAGATTGTGGTGGAGGTGAGCTGAGAGATCATGGTGGAGGTGAGGTGAGAGATCATGGCGGAGGAGCGGTGAGAGATCGTGGCGGAGGTGCGGCGAGAGATCGTGGTGGAGGTGAGCTGAGAGATCATGGTGGAGGTGAGGTGAGAGATCGTGGCGGAGGTGAGGTGATAGATTGTGGTGGAGGTGAGCTGAGAGATCATGGTGGAGGTGAGGTGAGAGATCGTGGCGGAGGTGCGGCGAGAGATCGTGGCAGAGGAGCGGTGAGAGATCGTGGCGGAGGTGAGGTGATAGATTGTGGTGGAGGTGAGGTGGGAGATCATGGCAGAGGAGCGGTGAGAGATCGTGGTGGAGGAGCGGTGAGAGATCGTGGCGGAGGTGAGGTGAGAGATCGTGGCGGAGGTGAGGTGATAGATTGTGGTGGAGGTGAGGTGAGAGATCGTGGTGGATGTGAGGTGATAGATTGTCGTGGAGGTGAGGTGAGAGATCGTGGTGGAGGAGCGGTGAGAGATCGTGGTGGAGGAGCGGTGAGAGATCGTGGCGGAGGAGCGGTGAGAGATCGTGGAGGAGGAGCGGTGAGAGATCGTGGCGGAGGTGAGGTGAGAGATCATGGCGGAGGAGCGGTGAGAGATCGTGGCGGAGGAGCGGTGAGAGATCGTGGCGGAGGTGTGGTGAGAGATCGTGGTGGAGGTGAGGTGATAGATTGTCATGTAGGTGAGGTGAGAGATCGTGGCGGAGGTGAGGTGGGAGATCGTGGCGGAGGAGCGGTGAGAGATCGTGGCGGAGGAGCGGTGAGAGATCGTGGCGGAGGAGCGGTGAGAGATCGTGGCCGAGGAGCGGTGAGAGATCGTGGCGGAGGTGCGGCAAGAGATCGTGGCAGAGGAGCAGTGAGAGATCGTGGCGGAGGTGAGGTGATAGATTGTGGTGGAGGTGAGCTGAGAGATCATGGTGGAGGTGAGGTGAGAGATCGTGGCGGAGGAGCGGTGAGAGATCGTGGCGGAGGTGCGGCGAGAGATCGTGGCGGAGGTGCGACGAGAGATCGTGGCAGAGGAGCGGTGAGAGATCGTGGCGGAGGTGAGGTGATAGATTGTGGTGGAGGTGAGGTGGGAGATCATGGCAGAGGAGCGGTGAGAGATCGTGGTGGAGGAGCGGTGAGAGATCGTGGCGGAGGTGAGGTGAGAGATCGTGGCGGAGGTGAGGTGATAGATTGTGGTGGAGGTGAGGTGAGAGATCGTGGTGGAGGTGAGGTGATAGATTGTCGTGGAGGTGAGGTGAGAGATCGTAGTGGAGGAGCGGTGAGAGATCGTGGTGGAGGAGCGGTGAGAGATCGTGGCGGAGGAGCGGTGAGAGATCGTGGCGGAGGAGCGGTGAGAGATCGTGGCGGAGGTGAGGTGAGAGATCATGGCGGAGGAGCGGTGAGAGATCGTGGCGGAGGAGCGGTGAGAGATCGTGGCGGAGTTGTGGTGAGAGATCGTTGTGGAGGTGAGGTGATAGATTGTCGTGGAGGTGTGGTGAGAGATCGTGGCGGAGGTGAGGTGGGAGATCGTGGCGGAGGAGCGGTGAGAGATCGTGGCGGAGGAGCGGTGAGAGATCGTGGCGGAGGTGAGGTGAGAGATCGTGGCGGAGGAGCGGTGAGAGATCGTGGCGGAGGTGTGGCGAGAGATCGTGGCGGAGGTGCGGCGAGAGATCGTGGCAGAGGAGCGGTGAGAGATCGTGGCGGAGGTGAGGTGATAGATTGTGGTGGAGGTGAGGTGGGAGATCATGGCAGAGGAGCGGTGAGAGATCGTGGTGGAGGAGCGGTGAGAGATCGTGGTGGAGGTGCGGTGAGAGATCGTGGTGGAGGAGCGGTGAGAGATCGTGGCGGAGGTGAGGTGAGAGATCGTGGCGGAGGTGAGGTGATAGATTGTGGTGGAGGTGAGGTGAGAGATCGTGGTGGAGGTGAGGTGATAGATTGTCGTGGAGGTGAGGTGAGAGATCGTGGCGGAGGTGAGGTGGGAGATCGTGGCGGAGGAGCGGTGAGAGATCGTGGCGGAGGAGCGGTGAGAGATCGTGGCGGAGGAGCGATGAGAGATCGTGGCCGAGGAGCGGTGAGAGATCGTGGCGGAGGAGCGGTGAGAGATCGTGGCGGAGGTGAGGTGAGAGATCGTGGTGGAGGTGAGGTGAGAGATCGTGGCGGAGGAGCGGTGAGAGATCGTGGCGGAGGTGCGGCAAGAGATCGTGGCAGAGGAGCAGTGAGAGATCGTGGCGGAGGTGAGGTGATAGATTGTGGTGGAGGTGAGCTGAGAGATCATGGTGGAGGTGAGGTGAGAGATCGTGGCGGAGGAGCGGTGAGAGATCGTGGCGGAGGTGCGGCGAGAGATCGTGGCGGAGGTGCGGCGAGAGATCGTGGCAGAGGAGCGGTGAGAGATCGTGGCGGAGGTGAGGTGATAGATTGTGGTGGAGGTGAGGTGGGAGATCATGGCAGAGGAGCGGTGAGAGATCGTGGTGGAGGAGCGGTGAGAGATCGTGGCGGAGGTGAGGTGAGAGATCGTGGCGGAGGTGAGGTGATAGATTGTGGTGGAGGTGAGGTGAGAGATCGTGGTGGAGGAGCGGTGAGAGATCGTGGTGGAGGTGAGGTGATAGATTGTCGTGGAGGTGAGGTGAGAGATCGTGGTGGAGGAGCGGTGAGAGATCGTGGTGGAGGAGCGGTGAGAGATCGTGGCGGAGGCGAGGTGAGAGATCGTGGTGGAGGAGCGGTGAGAGATCGTGGCGGAGGTGAGGTGAGAGATCATGGCGGAGGAGCGGTGAGAGATCGTGGCGGAGGAGCGGTGAGAGATCGTGGCGGAGGTGCGGTGAGAGATCGTGGCGGAGGAGCGGTGAGAGATCGTGGCGGAGGTGAGGTGATAGATTGTGGTGGAGATGAGGTGGGAGATCATGGCAGAGGAGCGGTGAGAGATCGTGGTGGAGGAGCGGTGAGAGATCGTGGTGGAGGAGCGGTGAGAGATCGTGGTGGGGGAGCGGTGAGAGATCGTGGCGGAGGTGAGGTGAGAGATCGTGGCGGAGGTGAGGTGATAGATTGTGGTGGAGGTGAGGTGAGAGATCGTGGTGGAGGTGAGGTGTTAGATTGTCGTGGAGGTGAGGTGAGAGATCGTGGTGGAGGAGCGGTGAGAGATCGTGGTGGAGGTGAGGTGATAGATTGTCGTGGAGGTGAGGTGAGAGATCGTGGCAGAGGAGCGGTGAGAGATCGTGGCGGAGGTGAGGTGATAGATTGTGGTGGAGGTGAGGTGGGAGATCATGGCAGAGGAGCGGTGAGAGATCGTGGTGGAGGAGCGGTGAGAGATCGTGGTGGAGGTGCGGTGAGAGATCGTGGTGGAGGAGCGGTGAGAGATCGTGGCGGAGGAGCGGTGAGAGATCGTGGTGGAGGTGAGGTGATAGATTGTCGTGGAGGTGAGGTGAGAGATCGTGGTGGAGGAGCGGTGAGAGATCGTGGTGGAGGAGCGGTGAGAGATCGTGGCGGAGGCGAGGTGAGAGATCGTGGTGGAGGAGCGGTGAGAGATCGTGGCGGAGGTGAGGTGAGAGATCATGGCGGAGGAGCGGTGAGAGATCGTGGCGGAGGAGCGGTGAGAGATCGTGGCGGAGGTGCGGTGAGAGATCGTGGCGGAGGAGCGGTGAGAGATCGTGGCGGAGGTGAGGTGATAGATTGTGGTGGAGATGAGGTGGGAGATCATGGCAGAGGAGCGGTGAGAGATCGTGGTGGAGGAGCGGTGAGAGATCGTGGTGGAGGAGCGGTGAGAGATCGTGGTGGGGGAGCGGTGAGAGATCGTGGCGGAGGTGAGGTGAGAGATCGTGGCGGAGGTGAGGTGATAGATTGTGGTGGAGGTGAGGTGAGAGATCGTGGTGGAGGTGAGGTGTTAGATTGTCGTGGAGGTGAGGTGAGAGATCGTGGTGGAGGAGCGGTGAGAGATCGTGGTGGAGGTGAGGTGATAGATTGTCGTGGAGGTGAGGTGAGAGATCGTGGCAGAGGAGCGGTGAGAGATCGTGGCGGAGGTGAGGTGATAGATTGTGGTGGAGGTGAGGTGGGAGATCATGGCAGAGGAGCGGTGAGAGATCGTGGTGGAGGAGCGGTGAGAGATCGTGGTGGAGGTGCGGTGAGAGATCGTGGTGGAGGAGCGGTGAGAGATCGTGGCGGAGGTGAGGTGAGAGATCGTGGCGGAGGTGAGGTGATAGATTGTGGTGGAGGTGAGGTGAGAGATCGTGGTGGAGGTGAGGTGATAGATTGTCGTGGAGGTGAGGTGAGAGATCGTGGCGGAGGTGAGGTGGGAGATCGTGGCGGAGGAGCGGTGAGAGATCGTGGCGGAGGAGCGGTGAGAGATCGTGGCGGAGGAGCGATGAGAGATCGTGGCCGAGGAGCGGTGAGAGATCGTGGCGGAGGAGCGGTGAGAGATCGTGGCGGAGGTGAGGTGAGAGATCGTGGTGGAGGTGAGGTGAGAGATCGTGGCGGAGGAGCGGTGAGAGATCGTGGCGGAGGTGCGGCAAGAGATCGTGGCAGAGGAGCAGTGAGAGATCGTGGCGGAGGTGAGGTGATAGATTGTGGTGGAGGTGAGCTGAGAGATCATGGTGGAGGTGAGGTGAGAGATCGTGGCGGAGGAGCGGTGAGAGATCGTGGCGGAGGTGCGGCGAGAGATCGTGGCGGAGGTGCGGCGAGAGATCGTGGCAGAGGAGCGGTGAGAGATCGTGGCGGAGGTGAGGTGATAGATTGTGGTGGAGGTGAGGTGGGAGATCATGGCAGAGGAGCGGTGAGATATCGTGGTGGAGGAGCGGTGAGAGATCGTGGCGGAGGTGAGGTGAGAGATCGTGGCGGAGGTGAGGTGATAGATTGTGGTGGAGGTGAGGTGAGAGATCGTGGTGGAGGAGCGGTGAGAGATCGTGGTGGAGGTGAGGTGATAGATTGTCGTGGAGGTGAGGTGAGAGATCGTGGTGGAGGAGCGGTGAGAGATCGTGGTGGAGGAGCGGTGAGAGATCGTGGCGGAGGCGAGGTGAGAGATCGTGGTGGAGGAGCGGTGAGAGATCGTGGCGGAGGTGAGGTGAGAGATCATGGCGGAGGAGCGGTGAGAGATCGTGGCGGAGGAGCGGTGAGAGATCGTGGCGGAGGTGCGGTGAGAGATCGTGGCGGAGGAGCGGTGAGAGATCGTGGCGGAGGTGAGGTGATAGATTGTGGTGGAGATGAGGTGGGAGATCATGGCAGAGGAGCGGTGAGAGATCGTGGCGGAGGAGCGGTGAGAGATCGTGGTGGAGGAGCGGTGAGAGATCGTGGTGGGGGAGCGGTGAGAGATCGTGGCGGAGGTGAGGTGAGAGATCGTGGCGGAGGTGAGGTGATAGATTGTGGTGGAGGTGAGGTGAGAGATCGTGGTGGAGGTGAGGTGATAGATTGTCGTGGAGGTGAGGTGAGAGATCGTGGTGGAGGAGCGGTGAGAGATCGTGGTGGAGGTGAGGTGATAGATTGTCGTGGAGGTGAGGTGAGAGATCGTGGTGGAGGAGCGGTGAGAGATCATGGTGGAGGAGCGGTGAGAGATCGTGGCGGAGGCGAGGTGAGAGATCGTGGTGGAGGAGCGGTGAGAGATCGTGGCGGAGGTGAGGTGAGAGATCATGGCGGAGGAGCGGTGAGAGATCGTGGCGGAGGAGCGGTGAGAGATCGTGGCGGAGGTGCGGTGAGAGATCGTGGCGGAGGAGCGGTGAGAGATCGTGGCGGAGGTGAGGTGATAGATTGTGGTGGAGATGAGGTGGGAGATCATGGCAGAGGAGCGGTGAGAGATCGTGGTGGAGGAGCGGTGAGAGATCGTGGTGGAGGAGCGGTGAGAGATCGTGGTGGGGGAGCGGTGAGAGATCGTGGCGGAGGTGAGGTGAGAGATCGTGGCGGAGGTGAGGTGATAGATTGTGGTGGAGGTGAGGTGAGAGATCGTGGTGGAGGTGAGGTGATAGATTGTCGTGGAGGTGAGGTGAGAGGTTGTGGCGGAGGTGAGGTGGGAGATCGTGGCGGAGGAGCGGTGAGAGATCGTGGCGGAGGAGCGGTGAGAGATCGTGGCCGAGGAGCGGTGAGAGATCGTGGCGGAGGAGCGGTGAGAGATCGTGGCGGAGGTGAGGTGAGAGATCGTGGTGGAGGTGAGGTGAGAGATCGTGGCGGAGGAGCGGTGAGAGATCGTGGCGGAGGTGCGGCAAGAGATCGTGGCAGAGGAGCAGTGAGAGATCGTGGCGGAGGTGAGGTGATAGATTATGGTGGAGGTGAGCTGAGAGATCATGGTGGAGGTGAGGTGAGAGATCGTGGCGGAGGAGCGGTGAGAGTTCGTGGCGGAGGTGCGGCGAGAGATCGTGGCGGAGGTGCGGCGAGAGATCGTGGCAGAGGAGCGGTGAGAGATCGTGGCGGAGGTGAGGTGATAGATTGTGGTGGAGGTGAGGTGGGAGATCATGGCAGAGGAGCGGTGAGCGATCGTGGTGGAGGAGCGGTGAGAGATCGTGGCGGAGGTGAGGTGAGAGATCGTGGCGGAGGTGAGGTGATAGATTGTGGTGGAGGTGAGGTGAGAGATCGTGGTGGAGGTGAGGTGATAGATTGTGGTGGAGGTGAGGTGAGAGATCGTGGTGGAGGAGCGGTGAGAGATCGTGGTGGAGGAGCGGTGAGAGATCGTGGCGGAGGCGAGGTGAGAGATCGTGGTGGAGGAGCGGTGAGAGATCGTGGCGGAGGTGAGGTGAGAGATCATGGCGGAGGAGCGGTGAGAGATCGTGGCGGAGGAGCGGTGAGAGATCGTGGCGGAGGTGCGGTGAGAGATCGTGGCGGAGGAGCGGTGAGAGATCGTGGCGGAGGTGAGGTGAGAGATCGTGGCGGAGGAGCAGTGAGAGATCGTGGCGGAGGAGCGGTGAGAGATCGTGGCGGAGGTGAGGTGAGAGATCGTGGCGGAAGAGCGGTGGGAGATCGTGGCGGAGGAACGGTGAGAGATCGTGACGGAGGAGCGGTGAGAGATCGTGGTGGAAGTGAGGTGAGAGATCGTGGCGGTGGTGAGGTGATAGATTGTGGCGGAGGAGCAGTGATAGATCGTGGCGTGGGAGTGGGGAAAGATCGTGGTGGAGGAGCGGTGATAGATCGTGGCGGAGGTGCGGTGAGAGATCGTGGCGGAGGAGCGGTGAGAGTTCGTGGCGGAGGAGCGGTGATAGATTGTGGTGGAGGTGAGATGAGAGATCGTGACGGAGGAGCGGTGAGGGATCGTGGCGGAGGAGCGGTGAGAGATCGTGGCGGAGGAGCGGTGAGAGATCGTGGCGGAGGAGCGGTGATAGATTGTGGTGGAGGTGAGGCGAGAGATCGTGACGGAGGAGCGGTGAGAGATCGTGGCGGAGGAGCGGTGAGAGATCGTGGCGGAGGAGCGGTGATAGATTGTGGTGGAGGTGAGGTGATAGATCGTGGTGGAGGAGCAGTGATAGATCGTGGCGGAGGTGAGGTGATAGATTGTGGTGGAGGTGAGCTGAGAGATCATGGTGGAGGTGAGGTGAGAGATCGTGGCGGAGGAGCGGTGAGAGATCGTGGCGGAGGTGCGGCGAGAGATCGTGGCGGAGGTGTGGTGAGAGATCGTGGCAGAGGAGCGGTGAGAGATCGTGGCGGAGGTGAGGTGATAGATTGTGGTGGAGGTGAGGTGGGAGATCATGGCAGAGGAGCGGTGAGAGATCGTGGTGGAGGAGCGGTGAGAGATCGTGGCGGAGGTGAGGTGAGAGATCGTGGCGGAGGTGAGGTGATAGATTGTGGTGGAGGTGAGGTGAGAGATCGTGGTGGAGGAGCGGTGAGAGATCGTGGCGGAGGCGAGGTGAGAGATCGTGGTGGAGGAGCGGTGAGAGATCGTGGCGGAGGTGAGGTGAGAGATCATGGCGGAGGAGCGGTGAGAGATCGTGGCGGAGGAGCGGTGAGAGATCGTGGTGGAGGAGCGGTGAGAGATCGTGGCGGAGGCGAGGTGAGAGATCGTGGTGGAGGAGCGGTGAGAGATCGTGGCGGAGGTGAGGTGAGAGATCATGGCGGAGGAGCGGTGAGAGATCGTGGCGGAGGAGCGGTGAGAGATCGTGGCGGAGGTGAGGTGAGAGATCGTGGCGGAGGTGTGGTGAGAGATCGTGGCGGAGGAGCGGTGAGAGATCGTGGCGGAGGAGCGGTGAGAGATCGTGGCAGAGGAGCGGTGAGAGATCGTGGCGGAGGAGCGGTGAGAGATCGTGGTGGAGGAGCGGTGAGAGATCGTGGCGGAGGAGCGGTGAGAGATCGTGGCGGAGGTGAGGTGAGAGATCGTGGCGGAAGAGCGGTGGGAGATCGTGGCGGAGGAACGGTGAGAGATCGTGACGGAGGAGCGGTGAGAGATCGTGGTGGAAGTGAGATGAGAGATCGTGGCGGTGGTGAGGTGATAGATTGTGGCGGAGGAGCAGTGATAGATCGTGGCGGGGGAGTGGGGAAAGATCGTGGTGGAGGAGCGGTGATAGATCGTGGCGGAGGTGCGGTGAGAGATCGTGGCGGAGGAGCGGTGAGAGTTCGTGGCGGAGGAGCGGTGATAGATTGTGGTGGAGGTGAGATGAGAGATCGTGACGGAGGAGCGGTGAGAGATCGTGGCGGAGGAGCGGTGAGAGATCGTGGCGGAGGAGCGGTGAGAGATCGTGGCGGAGGAGCGGTGATAGATTGTGGTGGAGGTGAGGTGATAGATCGTGGTGGAGGAGCAGTGATAGATCGTGGCGGAGGTGAGGTGATAGATCATGGCGGAGGTGCGGTGAGAGATCGTGGCGGAGGAGCGGTGAGAGATCGTGGCGGAGGAGCGGTGATAGATTGTGGTGGAGGTGAGGTGAGAGATCGTGACGGAGGAGCAGTGAGAGATCGTGGCGGAGGTGCGGTGAGAGATCGTGATGGAGGAGCGGTGAGAGATCGTGGCGGAGGTGCGATGATAGATCGTGGCGGAGGTGTGGCGAATGAGGGTACAGGGCCCAGAAGAGCTGAGGGCCCAGGGGCAGCACAGGCCAGCCCATATTGCGATATGTGTGGATATGCATGGAAGCCCCGGATTGTGTGAGAACACCAGCGGCAGGTCAGGGCCTTAAAGGGAGTGGCGTGGAGTCGCTGGGAGCAGCGTGGAGGCGTGCTACTCCAGGGAGCAACGCGAGCTGGTGCAGGAGGGCGAGCGAAGAGTAACTTCATCAAGGTCCAGGTCGGTGATTGGAGTGTGGGCAGATACAGGGCGAGCTCGGCGCGAAGGAGTGGTGAGAGACTGTAGAGGGACGTGATCGGGGCCCAGGAGAGGCATGAGTTCGGGCCCAGGGGCAGCACGGGCCAGCCCACACTGCGATGTATGTGCGCACTCGGTCCGTGCAGCAGAGCTGGTCTCCAGTCATTTGGTTAATCCTTGCCACTGGACCAAGACCTAGCTCTGTCAAGCCCGTGTGGTGGCTGGTGTGCAACGGTCACCCCACGTTAAAAAAATCCACGCACAGGCATCTTCCACCCTCTCAATTGCAGTTCAGGACTGGAACATCAGGCCCTTCATTGAGGCATCTGTGAACTCATGTGGAAGCAAGTCATCCTCGTTTGAGGGAACGCCTATGGCTTCTGGCTGTTGCTATGATTGTACAAGTGTTTTCTGCAAGAGTTGTTTCAAGTTGCAACATTCTACAGGGAGTGGTGTGGAAGGTGCTGAAGGACATTTTCCTAACTTCAAGGCATCTGCACAAACCACTTGATGCCAGACATGGTTGCACCAGTAGGAATTCCCCTTGGAATACAGCATGACTTGGTGAATGAAAGAGGCTGCGCGGAGCAGGACAAGCTGCTGGAAGGAGGAGGAGGAAGGAGAAGGGTTCTCAGCAGGAGGTTATATCCATCCAGGGTCTTCAGGATGCCATTCTCCTACCTCAGCGAGGAACACTGTGTGAGACCTCTGCCCTTCAGTAAGGAGGTCCTTGCTGAAATCTGTCTCCTGCTGCAGCCACGACTGCAGCCTGAGAGCAGGGCGGGGACGCCATTGCCAGTGGCTGTGTGAGGGTGAGCGCAGCCATGAACCTTGATGCGTCTGGATCCTTGCAGGCTGGAGATATTTGCAACATCTCGCAGTTTGCTGTTCACTGCTCCGTGAGGGAGGTCACGAAGGCTCTCTATTCCATCATCAGAGGCAGTCCCTCGGAATCGAGGAAAACTTGCTTCCACTCTTAACATGAGTCCTTAGGTGGCTGAACAGTCCAATACGAGAGCCACAGTCCCGGTCACAGGTGGGACAGACAGTCGTTGAGGGAAGGGTGGGTGGAACTGGTTTGCCGCACGCTCCTTCCGTTGCCTGCGCTTGGTTTCTGCATGCTCTCGGCGATGAGACTCGAGGTGCTCAGCAGCCTCCCGGATGCACTTCCTCCACTTAGGGCGATCTTTGGCCAGGGACTCCCAGGTGTCAGTGGGGATGTTGCACTTTATCAGGGAGGCTTTGAGGGTGTCCTTGTAACGTTTCCTCTGCCCACCTTTGGCCCGTTTGCCGTGAAGGAGTTCCGAGTAGAGCGCTTGCTTTGGGAGTCTTGTGTCTGGCATTCGAACAATATGGCCTGCCCAGCTGAGCTGGTCGAGTGTGGTCAGTGCTTCGATGCTGGGGATGTTGGCCTGGTCGAGGACGCTAACGTTGGTGCGTCTGTCCTCTCAGGGGATTTGTAGGCTCTCTATTCCACGACTGCTGACTGCATTTCATTCTGTCTTGCCAGAGAGAAGCAGATGGAGTGAGCAGGAGGGTTTGCAAGGATTGCAGTCTTCCCCATGGTGCATCTTCATCATCATCATCATAGGCAGTCCCTCGAACGAGGATAACTTGCTTCCACACTAAAAGGGATGAGTTCATAGATGTTTCAATGAAGGACCCGATATTCCAGTCCCGAACTCCAGGGGTGGAAGATACCTGTGTGTGGATTTTTTTAACATGTGGTGACCGTTGCACACCAGCCACCACACGGGCTTGACAGAGCTAGGTCTTGGTCCAGTGGCAAGGATTAACCAGGACGACTGGAGACCTGCTCTGCTGCACGGACCTAGTGCGCACACATATCGCAGTGTGGGCAGGTCCGTGCTGCCGCTGGGCCCTCAGTTCTTCTGGGCCCCGTACCCTCATTCGCCGCACCTCCACTACGATCACTCGCCGCTCCTCTGCTACAACATTCGCTGCACCTCCGCCACGATCTCTCGCCGCCCATGGTGCAGGGTGTCATTGACTGCAGGCACATTGCTTTGCCAGCAACACGTGTCAACTCTGCCATGGATCGGAACCGACAGGGATTCCACTCCCTCAACATGCAGCTGGTGTACGACCATAGGCTGCGAATCGAGCAGGTCAACGCCTGGTATCCTGGTAGCAGTCAAGATGCCTTCATTCTGTGGCTGTGCGCTGACCCATCTGCACTTGAGCCAATGGGTGGTTACTGGCAACAAGAGCCAACCACGGAGGACATGGCTCACGGCTCTGGTCTATAGCCCATGCACATGTACGCAGCAGGTGGACAATGAGAGCCATGCTGCCACACGGAACATTGGCGTGCTGAAACAACACTTCCGCTGCCTGGAGGAGCCCTGCAGTACTTGGCTGAGCGACTCTCCGCATTTGTAGGCATCTGCAGCATGCTGTACAACTTTGCCATCATCAGGTCACAACCCTTGCCAGCAGCTGTACAGTGAGCAGAAGACTTCCAAAGCAAGCACTCTACTCAGAACTCCTTCACGGCAAATGAGCCAAAGGTGGGCAGAGGAAACATTACAAGGACACGCTCAAAGTCTCCCTGATAAAGTGCAACATCCTCACCGACAGCTGGAAGTCCCTGGCCAAAGACCGCCCTAAGTGGAGGAAGTGCATCCGGGAGGGCATTGAGCACCTTGAGTCTCGTCGCCGAGAGCATGCAGAAAATAAGCGCAGGCAGCGGAAAGAGCGTGCAGCACACCAATCCCACCCTCCCTTACCCTCAATGACTGTCTGTCCCACCTGTGACAGGGACTGTGGTTCTCGTATTGGACTGTTCAGCCACCAAATTGCGTACCCTAGTCACTGACTCCATCCCTCTCCCCAGCATCTGTCTGAGGCTAAACCAGACTGTTCACAACCTTGGCGTCATAGTTGACCCTGAAATGAGCTTCCGACCACATATCCGTGGCATAACTAAAACCGTCTACTTCCCCCTCCGTAACATCGCCCGTCTCCGCTCCTGCGTCAACTCCTCTGCTGCTGAAGCCCTCAATCCATGCCTTTGTTACCTCTAGACTTGACTATTCCAACGCACTGGCTGGCCTCCCAAATTCTAACCTATATAAATTTGAGTTGATCCAAAACTCGGCAGCCAGTGTTCTAACTCGCACCAAGTTCCGTTCACCCATCACTCCTGTACTCGCTGACCTACATTGGCTCCCGGTTAAGCAATGCCTCAATTTCAAACTTCTCATCCTTATTTTAAAATCCCTCCTTGGACTTGCCCCTCCCTATCTCTATAATCACCTCCAGCTCCACAATCCTCCCGAAGCCTCTCCGCCTCTCTCTCTCTTTCTGTTGTGTATAGAGAAAGAGTCAGACTGAACAGTGAGCTCAAACTAAAGTGTGACCTTAGTCTTTTATTGCAGGTCTCCAGAGTGCCTCTCCAACCTGTGAAGCCTCCTTAAATACCTGTGCTCCCAAGGGATTATGGGATCCCTTGGGACTTCAGAGGATGAGCCCTCTGGTGACTGTACAGAGTAAATACAAGTTCACATATGTAACAACACTCCCTGCCCCCTCCCCCAAAGTCAATAGTGCAACTATTTACAATGTGAGTCGATCTGGGGCCCTTCTTGCCCTGGTTGATCGTCTCAGTGTGAAAGCTGATGTTGTTGAATCATTTGTTGGGCCCTCACTGGGTTGCTGTGCAGCTGGCCTTGCTGGGCTGCCTGGTGTGTCCGGCCCTGCTGGGCTGCTGTGGATGATGGGTTCTGCTTCGTGGTCAACCGTGGTGCTGGTTGCCACTGGTGTGTATGTTGGGGGATCAAAAAAGGTAGGGTCCAAAGTTGGTTGCTCAGGATAGACCGTGAATCTGAGTTTGATTTGGTCCAAGTGTTTCCGGTGAATGAGTCCATTTGAAAGTTTGACCCGAAACACACTGCTCACCTCTTTGGCCACGACAGTAACGGGAAGGCACTTGGGACCTTGTCCATAATTTAATACAAATACAGGATCATTGGTTTCAACCTCGCGTGACACATTTGTGCTATCATGGTATGCATGAAGCCGCTTTGTTGAAGCCGCCTGCTCTCTACCTGTTCATGTAGATCAGGGTGAACTAACGAGAGTCTTGTCTTAAGTGCTCTTTTCATGAGCAGTTCAGCAGGTGGAATCCCAGTGAGTGAGTGGGGTCTCGTGCGGTAACTAAGCAGGACTCGGGATAGGCGAGTCTGCAGTGAGCGTTCAGTTACCCTCTTCAAGCCTTGCTTGATGGTTTGCACTGCTCTCTCTCTCTGACTATTGGATGCTGGTTTAAATGGGGCAGATGTGCAGGTTTGATCCCGCTACAGTTCATGAATTCTTTGAACTCAGCACTGGTAAAACATGGCCCGTTGTCGCTCACCAGGACATCGGGTAAGCCGTGTGTAGCAAACATGGCCCGCAGGCTTTCAGTAGTGGCAGCGGACGCGCTAGCCGACATTATCTCACATTCAATCCACTTGGAGTACGCGTCAACAACCACAAGGAACATTTTACCCAAGAACGGGTCTGCATAGTCGACGTATACTCTAGACCACGGTTTGGAGGGCTAGGCCATAAACTTATCGACGCCTCCCTGGATACATTGCTTAACTGCGAGCATGTATTACATCTGTGAACGCAGGACTCCAAATCCGCATCGATACCGGGCCACCATACAAGGGATCTGGCTATCGCTTTCATCATTACGACTCTGGTGGGTACTGTGGAGGTCATTGATGAAGGTGTCTCTGCCCTTCTTGGGGACCACTACACGATTGCCCCACAGAAGGCAGTCTGCCTGTATAGACATTTTACCTTTGCGCCATTGGAACAGCTTTATCTCTTCCTGCATTTCCACTGGGACACTGGACCAGCTCCCGTGAAGCACACAGCTTTTGACTGGAGGTAATAAGGGGTCCTGGCTTTTCCAGGTTTTGATCTGCCGGGCAGTGACGGGTGATTGCTCACTCTCAAATGCTTCCATAACCACGGCTAGATCTGCGGGCTGTGCCATTTCCACCCCTGTGGTGGGCAATGGCAGCCTACTGAGAGCATTGGCGCAGTTTTCGGTGCCTGGCCTGTGGCAGATGGCATAGTTGTATGCGGACAACATCAGCGCCCATCTCTGGATGCGGGGCGATGATTTGGTATTTATCCCTTTACTCTCGGAAAACAGGGATATAAGTGGCTTATGATCAGTTTCCAATTCGAATTTTAGCCCAAACAGGTATTTTATTGCATTTTCTTTACCCCCATAGACACACGCTAACGCTTCTTTCTCAATCATGCTGCAGGCTCTCTCAGCCTTAGACAGACTCCTGGATGCATAAGCAACCGGTTGCAGTTTCCCGAAATCATTAGCTTGTTGCAATACACACCCGACGCCATATGACGACGCATCACATGCTAGTACCAAACGCTTACATGGATCATACAACACAAGCAATTTGTTTGAGCATAACAATTTTCTCGCTTTTACAAAGGCATTTTCTTGGTTTTTGCCCCAAACCCATTCGCCCCCTTTTCATAGTAAGACATGTAGTGGTTCTAGCAGTGTGCTGAGACCCGGTAAGAAGTTACCAAAGTAGTTCAAGAGTCCCAGAAACGACCGCAGCCCCGTCACGTTCTGTGGCCTCGGTGCGTTCTCGATTGCCTCCGTCTTCGCGTTGGTGGGCCTGATGCTGTCCGCCGCAATCCTGCTTCCCAGGAACTCCACTTCAGGTGCCAGGAAAATGCACTTCGCGTGTTTTAACCTGAGCCCCACACGGTTGAGTTGACTAAGAACCTCCTTCAGGTTCTGCAGGTACTCGACTGTGTTCCGACCTGTGACCAAGATGTCGTCCTGGAAGACCACGGTGTGCAGGACCAACTTCAGTAAACTTTCCATGTTTCTCTGGAATATCACCACTGCTGATTGGATTCCAAATGGGCATCTGTTATAAAAAAAAGACTTTTGTGCGTGTTGATACAGGTGAGGGCCATTGAAGATTCCTCCAGTTCCTGCGTCATGTAGGCTGAACTCAGATCCAGCTTCGTGAACGTCTTTCCTCCCGCCAGCGTTGCAAAGAGGTCGTCAGCTTTCGGTAGTGGGTATTGGTCCTGCTGGGAGAAACGATTGATAGTTACTTTGTAATCGCCACAGATTCTGACGGTGCCGTCTCCCTTGAGAACTGGGACAATAGGACTGGCCTCCTCGCTGAACTCAATTGGTGAAATGATGCCCTCTCTTTGCAATCGGTCTAGTTCGATCTCTACCCTTTCTCTCATCACGTACGGTACTGCTCTCGCCTTGTGATGGATGGGTTGCGTCCCTGGAATTAGGTGGATCTGCACTTATGCTCCTTGGAATTTCCCCCCTGTAAAGTCCTGTCCCTGCAGTACAGAGTCACACGAGGCACATACTGAAGTCAAGGTCACTCAGGACCTGCACCTTTATTACACAGCTCTCGAATGCCACACTTGCCTGAGACCTGTCCTTATATACCTGCATAGGACAGGTATCCAGTGTCTCCTGCAAGTGCACCCCTGGTGGTAAAGTAAGCTAGTGGTTACAGGTCGTCTTTAGTTACAGTCATGTATCGCATGGTAAGATACAGTTATGTACATCAGTGTGAGATACATGACATCACCCTCCCCCAAGGTCTTATTATCTTTATAGGTTCAGTCTCTCAGGTGGTCTACGCTCTCGCGTGGAGCGTCTGAGTTGTGGTTCAGTTGTTTGGCTTGGTGCCTGTTTTTCTTTCGCTGTGATTGCTGGTATCTCGCCTGGGCTGTCTGATTCGTTCAGTGTGATTGTTGGTATCTCGTCTGGGCTGTCTGTTTCGTTCAGTGTGATTGTTGGTGTCTCGTCTGGGCTGTCTGTTGGGATTGCCCTTTCCTCAGGTTGTTCCCTCTGTCTGTCCACCAGGTGTGGTGTGAGTTCCACATTGTAGTCTGCCTCTGGTTCCACAGTGTTGTTGGTAAATCTGCTTTTGACTTGGTCTACATGACTCCGGCAGGTTTGGCCATTGTCCATTTGTACCACCAGTAGCCTGTTTCCTTCCTTGCCTGTTACTGTCCCTGCAAGCCATTTGGGGCCCCTGCCATAGTTTAGTACAAACACTTTGTCCCCTATCTCATTCCACCTCCCCCTCGAATTTCTGTCATGGTACTCAGTTAGCTTACGGCGCTTTGCCTCAACGATTTCATGCATGTCTGGGAGGATTAATGAGAGCATTGTCTTTAAGGTCCGTTTCATCAACAGTTGCGCGGTGGGAACTCCAGTCAATGAATGTGGACAAGATCTGTATGCCAGTAGCAGTCGAGACAGGCGGCCCTGCAGCGTGGGACCTTGGATTTTGAGCATGTCTTATTCAATGATCTGCAGTGCTCGCTCCATCTGGCCGTTGGAGGCCGGCTTGAACGGTGCCATGGTCACTCATAAAATCTTGGAATTCTGCACTGATGAAGCACGGACCATTATCACTGACCAATATGTCAGGAATGCCGTGCGTTGCGAACATGGTTCCAAGGCTATCCACAGTGGTGGAGGTGGTGCTCGAGTTTAAAATGGTGCATTTGATCCACTTTGAAAATGTTTCTACAACTACGAGGAACATTTTGCCCATGAACGGTCCCGCATAGTCTACGTGCACACGCGATCACGGTTTGGTGGGCCAGGGCCAGTGGCTCAGGGGGGCCTCCCTGGGGCATTACTGGGTTGGGCACAAATGGTGCACCATCGGATGCAGAGCTCCAAGTCCGCGTCAATGCCAGGCCACCAGACTTGGGATCTGGCTATGGCCTTCATGAGAACGATCCCCGGGTGCTCGCGGTGGAGTTCCCGGACAAATGCCTCTCTGCCTCGCAGAGGCATAACTACTCGGCTGCCCCACATCAGGCAGTCTGCTTGTAGTGACAGCTCATGCATGCGCCTATGGAAAGGTTTGATCTCCTCGGGGCAGGCATTGCGAGCCTCTGCCCAGTCACCAGTTAAGACACATCTTTTTACTAGGGATAACGTGGGGTCGCTGGCCGTCCAGGCTCTGATTTGGCGAGCCATCATGGGCGAACCTGTAGACTCAAAGACATTGATTGCCATGACTATTTCACAGTCCTGTTCGTCAGACCCTTCCGTGGTCGCCAGGGGTAGCCTGCTAAGCGCGTCGGCAGAGTTGTCTGTGCCTGGTCTGTGCCTTATGGTGTAATCGTAAGAGGCCAGCCTGAGTGCCCACCGTTGAATGCGCGCCGAGGCATTGGCATTTATTGCCTTGCTCTCGGATAGTAGGGATGTGAGGGGCTTGTGGTCGATTTCTAACGCGAACTTGGCCCCGGAAAGGTATTGGTGCATCTTTTTGACACCGTAAACGCAGGCGAGCACCTGCTTCTCCACCATTCCGTACCCGCGCTCCGCCCGCGAAAGTGACCTGGAGGCATAAGCTATGGGTTGTAATTTACCCGCACTATTGACATGTTGTAAAACGCACCCGACCCCGTACGCTGAGGCATCACATGTAAGAGCTAGCTTTTTACCTGGATCAAAGAAAGCCAAAACACTGTTGGAACACAGAAGGTTGCATGCCTTATTGAATGCGCGTTCGTGGGCGTCCCCCCAAAAACAATCGCACCCCTTTCTGAATAGCATGTGGAGAGGCTCCAGCAGCATGCTTAAGTTCTGCATAAAATTCCCAAAGCAATTGAGTAGCCCGAGAAAAGCGCGCAGTTCTGAGACATTCCGGAGCCTGGGTGCCAGGCGAATTGTTTTGGTTCTGGACTCTGTTGGGCGGATTCCATCAGCGGCAATCCTTCTGCCCAAAAATTCAACCTCGGGCGCGAGAAACAGGCACTTGGATTTCTTAACTCTTAGGCATACCCGATCCAACCGCTTTAGTACTTTCTCCAAATTGCGGAGATGGGAGTCGGTGTCCCTGCCCGTGATAAGTATGTCGTCTTGAAATACAACCGTCCCCGGGATGGACTTGAGCAGACTATCCATGTTGCGCTGGAATATGGCAGCTGCCGACCTGATGCCGAATGGGCATCGATTGTACATGAAAAGGCCTCGATGTGTGTTGATGGTGGTGAGTAGCTTGGATTCCTCGGTCAATTCTTGTGTCATATACGCAGATATGAAATCTAGTTTTGAGAAAAGTTTTCCTCCAGCCAATGTGGCAAATAAGTCCTCCGCTCTGGGCAGTGGGTATTGGTCCTGTAGGGAGACTCTGTTTATGGTAGATTTGTAGTCCCCACAGATTCGTACGGATCCATCAGGCTTCATGGCTGGGACGATAGGACTTGCCCAGTCGCTAAATTCCACTGGTGAGATAATGACTTCCTGCAGAAGCCTGTCCCGTTCATGTTCAATCTTTTCCCTCATCACATAGAGCACAGCAGTAGCCTTGTGATGGACCGGTCTAGCATCCTGTGTGATGTAGATTTTGACTTTAGCCTCTTTGAAGGTGCCCACACCTAGCTGAAAGAGATGTTCAAAGCGACTTAGAACTGTTGAGCAGGAGGTCCGTTCCTCTGACAACATGACGTGAACATCATCCCAATTCCAGTTTAGTTTTGCCAGCCAGCTTCTCCCCAACAGTGCTGGGAGATCTGCGGGGACAATCCACAGAGGAAGTCGGTTCACTGTCCCTTTGTGTGTGACTGAGAGCATGGCGCTGCCAAGTACTGGGACGATTTCTTTGGTATAGGTCCTTAGTTTGGTGTCGACCCTTGTGAGTTTTGGTCTGTCTCTCTTGTGTGGCCACAGCTGTTCAAATTGTTGAGCGCTCATGAGAGATTGACTCGCTCCCGTATCCAGCTCCATGTTGCCGGGTATCCCATTGAGTAGGACCCTTATCATTATTTGAGGCGTCTTGTTGTAAGAGCAGTGGCCATTAATCGTGTTGGCCCGCTGTATCTCGGTGTCCCGGGTACTGTCCCCACCATCTTCTGGTCCGCTTTCTGACCCATCCGATTCGTATACCAGCCGAGCTGCCGTTTTTCTGCACATGCGGGCCAGATGTCCTGTATAGTTGCAGTTTCTGCAAACAGCATGCTGAAATCAACACCCCCTTGATGGGTGCCTTCCCCCACATCTCCAGCACAGACCGCTTCCATTGTTTCCGAAGGATGAGCTGCATCTGGCTGATCTTTCTTGAGCTTCTCTCAATTTGTAGTTGATTGCTCGCATTGTGTGTTGATGAGGTGTGAACGGCCGTTCATGTGGCCCTTGATGGCTTCTGGCACCACTGCCTGCTGTTGAGGGCCTGCTCTCATGCCTTTGTCTGTGTGTGGGGGTAATGGCTTGTTTCACGCTGTGAACCCCTTGTTCCGATGTTTCGTTGGTTGTCGTACCCGCAGTGTAGATCAACCTCGTTTCTTCTTCTCCTGCCAGGAATGTTTGTGCAACCAGTGCTGCTGCCTCTAGGGTCAAGTTCTTGGTCTCTATGAGCTTTTGGAATATGCCTGCGTGGCCTATTCCTTCAATAAAAAAGTCTCTCAGTACTTCTCTCCTTAGTTCATCGGAGAACTCACATAAGCTAGCCAACCTCCGAAGTTCCGCCACGAAGTCGGGTATGCTCTGGCCCACACAGTGTCTGCAGTTGTAGAACCTGTGTCTGGCCATGTGTAGGCTGCTCGCTGGCTTCAGGTGGTCTTTTACCAGTGTACTCAACTCTTCAAACGACTTGCTTGCTGGTTTCTCGGGTGCCAGCAGGTCCTTCATTAAGGCATATGTTTTCGAGCCACAGCTGGTCAAGAGATGGGCTCTTTTCTTGTCTGCCTTATCATCGCCTAACCAGTCTTTGGTTACGATGCTTTTCTGGAGCCTTTCTATAAAGTCCTCCCAATTATCTCCAGCATTGTATTTTTCATCTGAGCCGTTGGTCGCCATTCTGTGGATTCTGTAATCCTGTAACTCGTCGCCACTGTAAAGTCCTGTCCCTGCAGTACAGACTCACATGAGGCACATTCTGAAGTCAAGGTCACTCAGGACCTGCACCTTTATTACACAGCTCTCGAGTGCCACACTTGCCTGAGACCTGTCCTTATATACCTGTCTGGGACAGGTATCCAGTGTCTCCTGCAAGTGCACCCCTGGTGGTAAAGTAAGCTAGTGGTTACCGGTCATCTCTAGTTACAGTCATGTATAGCATGGTAAGATACAGTTATGTACAGTAGTGTGAGATACATGACACCCCCGATGCCTGGTTCAAACAGCGAAGGAAACTTGTTTAAGACCTGGGCACACGAAGTGTCATCAGCGGGTGATAGCGCTTGGACGTCGTCCCAGTTCCAGCGTATCTTTACCAGCCAACTCCTGCCAAGCAGAGTGGGACCAGCGTGGTATCTTGTGCACCACTCCATCGCAGGAGACCTTTACGGTCGCACTGCCGATTACAGGAATCAGTTCTTTTGTGTAAGTTCTTAGTTTCATGCGAACTGGAGTTAAGACTGGCCTTGTGTCCTTGTGGCACCAAAACCTTTCGAAAGTCTTTTTGCCCATGATGGACTGGCTCGCGTCCGTGTCCAGCTCCATTGACACTGGGAGTCCATTTAGTTCAACATTCAGCATTATCGGGGGACAATTCGTGGTGACTATGTGCACCCCATGTACCTCTGCCTCCTCGATCTGAGGCTCTGGTTCGTAGTGATCCTCCGTGGATCTGTTCTCCTTTGCAACGTGGTGGTTTGCAGATTTAACAGGCTTTGCAGCTTGCCTGAAAACTCATTGGAGGTGTCCCATTGTTCCACAGCCCTTGCAAATGTACTCTTTGAATTGGCATGAATGGAAACGATGATCACCCCCGCAGCGCCAACAAGGTGTTAATGGTCTTGCATTCATCTGATGGTGGACTCTGAGTCATCTGCAGACATGCAGCTGCAGGTATGTGTGACCTGCCCTGTACGTTACAATTCGTAAACAACATCACTTTGTTCACAGTACTTGTAGCAGCGCTTGTGTGCTGAGAGATTTGCTTAGTATTGTCACTGGTGGCAATAAACGCCTGGGCTATCACGATACCTTTACTCAAGGTTGGGTTCTCTGCAGTCAAAAGTTTGCAAAGTATGGTTTCGTGGCCAATGCCAAGTACGAACATGTCTCTGAGCATGTGCTCCAAATGTCCTTCAAATTTGCAATGTCCTGCAAGGCGTCTTAGCTCGGCAACATAACTCGCCACTTCCTGGCCTTCAGACCTTTTGTAGGTGTAGAACCGGTACCTCGCCATCAGAAGGCTTTCCTTCGGATTCAAATGCTCTCGGACCAGTGTGCACAAATCGTCGTACAATTTTTCCATTGGTTTTGCTAGAGTGAGCAGATTCTTCATGAGGCCCTACATTGGTGCCCCACAGACGGTGAGGAGGATCGCCCTTCATTTGGCAGCGCTCTCTTCCCCATCTAGCTCGTTGGCCACGAAGTATTGGTCGAGTCGCTCCACAAAAGTTTACCAATCATCTCCCTCTGAAAATTTCTTCAGTATGCCCACTGTTCTCTGCATCTTTGGGTTTGCTATCTGTATCTCATTGCCAGTTGTTGTGTATGGAGAAAGAGTCAGACTGAACACTGTGAGCTCAAAGTAAAGTGTGACCGTAGTTTTTTATTGCAGGTCTCCAGAGTGCCTCTCCAATCTGTGAAACATTCTTAAATACCTATGCTCCCAAGGGAATGAGCCCTCTGGCGGCTGCACAGATTAAATACAAGTCCACATATATAACACTTTCCTCCTTCGAGACGCTCCTTAAAACCTACCCCTTTGACCAAGCTTTGGTCATCTGCCGTAATTTCATCTCATGCGACTCGGTGTCAAATTTTTGTCTTGTAACATTCCTGCGAAGCGCCTTGGGATGTTTTACGATGTTAAAGGCGCTATATAAATACAAGTTGTTGTTAATTCCCTACGGATCTATTGGTAAATATCTTATATTTATGGCCCCTAGCTTTGGACAGGCAGACAAGTGATTCTTCACACATAGCTGGACACTTCCCTGCATTCATTAAGAGTGTGACGCAAGACACTGTTTTTTTTAAAGCTACTTACTGAGCAGAACCCGGGCATGTGGCCAGTTGTAATTGAGCAGGTAACGTACTCGCTCGCGGCCTAACCTGTTGGCAGCTGCTCTCCAGGGACCCTTGTGGTAAGTTTAAGACTTTACTTTGTGGGACCAGAAGTAGAACGTTACTGCAGCGGGACTCACCCTGCCCCGCCACATACATTGGACGCTCTGGGCTGGATTTTCGGCCCCTGTTAGCGCCCCAGAGGGGCGGCAATGGCGACGGTGAGCTCCCCCAGGTGGGCGGGCAGCCTCCAGCACCCCGCCGGGGTTTTTGGTGCTGGTTTGAGCGGGGCGCGGAGCATCACGCCCGGGAGAGGCGAGCCGGTGTGTAACGCCCCTGGTTGCGACACTGGCTCAATTTGTGACCCCCGCCCGATCCGTAGAGTGCCCCGTAGAGCGCCCCCTGCTGGGACCGCCTGGGAAAGCGGTCGGTCCGACCTGTAGCGGCTGCAGTGAGATCAGTAACGTCCACCTCTGGTAAGTGTGACTGGTGCTTTTATTTTTTGTTTGCCGATTTATGTTGTGTTGGCGTGGGCTGTGTATTGGGAATGTTTTTGGTGGGTTTTTTCAGTTTTTTTACTCCCCAGACCCCTCTCATGGCGCTCCGAGGCCGGCTGTTTAGAGCAGGATCTTCCCATGCTCAGCCGGCCTAGCGCCCTGAGAGAGGTGTGTAACGCCTCCCTTAGCACCCCCCTCCCCCCCTCACACTCAGAGCCCAGCTGCCCAATATTGCTGATTCAGGCGTAAACTGTTCCCGGGCGCTAACTTTACCGGCCCGCTGCCATTACTGCCCCGGAATCAGCAGAACCAAAAATCCAGCCCCGTATCTTGTCTAGCAACCTGTATCCATAGCACGCATTTTACTCAGAAGAATGAGGAAGGGGCAATATAAACTGTATACAATATTAAAGGGGGTGCAGGAACAGAGAGACCTGGGGAAGTGTGTGCACAAATCATTGAAGGTGGCAGGACAAGTAGATAGGGCTATTAAAAAAAGCACATGGTATTCTTAGCTTTATAAATAAAGTCAAAGGCCAAAGGTTTGCCTTCCGGGCGGGTCCGTGGTGGGTCGTGACCCCACTGCTGACTCCTCCCACTGCTGATAATGGACTTACCTTAAGCTCGCCCAGCGCGTTACCCAGCCAATGAGATGGAGCGGGCCTAGTGATGTCATTCATGATTCGTTTTACATAACATAAGAACAAAGAAATAGGAGCAGGAGTATGCCATACGGCCCCTCGAGCCTGCTCCGCCATTTGATACAATCATGGCTGACCCGATCATGGACTCAGCTCCACTTCCCTGCCCGCTCCCCATAACCCCTTATCCCCTTATCAGTTAAGAAACTGTCTATCTCTGTCTTAAATTTATTCAATGTCCCAGTGTTGTGTATGCAATAATTGTTAGACTGAGTACTGTTTAACTCCAAGAGGTATGACCTTGGCTCTGCTTTATTAAGGCCCAAAGTGACTAATATACAAAATGGCTGTCCTTTTATACTTAGGCTGCACACATGTGTGTGCAGCCCAATGGCCTCCAACAGTGACGTCATCTAGTGGCTAGTGATTCCAAAGTACATACATGACACCCAGTTTCCACAGCTTCCCCCCCCTCTGAGATATTAACACAGTCTTTTACAAATTGAGACAGTGCAGTGTTTTATGCTCCCAGGTTGACCATCTCAGTCCAACTCCAGCCTTGGGTGAGTGTTCAGAGTCTGTTGTGACTGGGTGGCTGACCTGGTGGGAGTGGCAATGGCCATGTCAGGGATTGAAAGTCCATTTTCATTGAACATGTCAGGGATTGAAAGTCCCGATTCACTGATGACCACTGAGTCCTCTGATGACTGGGGGTAGGTTGGTTGGTCGTCGATTGTCTCTTCCTCTGACTGTTCCGGTTCGTCTGTGTGCTGCAGCTTTGTCTGATCCATATGTTTCCTGCATGTTTTTTGACAATAAATACTCTGTTGCCCTCCTTGGCCATGACAGTACCAGTGATCCACATGGACCTGACCATAATTCAGAACATATACAGGATCATTTACAGAAATATCACGTGACACAGCTGCGCGATCGTGATACCCTTGCTGACTTTGTCTTCTATATTCAACATGATTATTCAAGTCAGGGTGTACAAACAATAGCTTGGTCTTAAGACCTCTCTTCATCATTAGTTCACCGGCGAGACCCTTGTAAGCGTGTGTGGTCTTGTTCTGTAACTAAGCAGTATGCATGACAGGGGGTCTGCAGTGACCCTTGGGTTACTCACTTCATACTCTGCTTTATGATTTGGACGGGAGGATCACCTCATGGTTGATGCTGATTACAAAGAAGTCCTGCAGCATGTCTGCCAACACAGCCCAGAACTTACATGGTCCCACTAGACGTCTCAGGTTGGCAACGAATTCCGCCGCATTCTGGCCCTCTGACCGAACGTGCGTATAAAATCTGTATCTCGAGATGATGATGCCTTAGTCTGGCTTGAGGTGGTCCTGTTCCAGTGTACACAATTCTTCAAACATCTTCTCTGTTGGACTTACAGGCAGGAGTAGATTCTTTATCAAACTATAAATTTTTGGACCACAAACCGTGAGGAACACTGCCCGGCACTGATCTGTGTTGCCGACCCCTCCATTTTGTTGGCCACGAAGAACTGGTTCAAATGGCTCAAAAAGTTTGCCCAATCTTCTCCTTCCACAAATCACTCCAACAATCGAATTGTGCTCATTTTTACACGCAAAGGTTCTTGTTGCCTCGACGCCAACTGTTGTGTATGCAATAAATGTTAGACTGAGTACTGTTTAACTCCAAGAGGTATATCCTTGGCTCTGATTTATTAAGGCTCAAAGTGACTAATATCGAAAATGGCTGGTCTTTTATACTTAGGCTGCACACAGTGCGTGTAGCCCAATGGCCTCCAACAGTGATGCCATCTAGTGGCTAGTGATCCCAAAAGTACATATATGACACCCACCTTCCACAGCGCTCTGAGGCAGTGAATTCCAGATTTACAACCCTCTGAGAGAAGAAATTCCTCCTCATCTCAGTTTTAAATGGGCGGCCCCTTATTCTAAGATTATCCCCCCTAGTTCTAGTCTCCCCTATCAGTGGAAACATCCTCTCTGCATCCACCTTGTCAAGCCCCCTCATAATCTTATATGTTTCGATAAGATCATCTCCCATTCTTTTGAACTCCCATGAGTAGAGGCCCAACCTACTCAACCGTTCCTCATAAGTCAACACCCTCATCTCCGGAATCAACCTAGTGGACCTTCTCTGAACTGCCTCCAAACATAGAAACATAGAAACATAGAAAATAGGTGCAGGAGTAGGCCATTCGGCCCTTCGAGCCTGCACCACCATTCAATAAGATCATGGCTGATCATTCAACTTCAGTACCCCTTTCCTGCTTTCTCTCTAGACCCCTTGATCCCTTCAGCCGTAAGGGCCACATCTAACTCTCTTTTGAATACATCTAACAAACTGGCCTCAACAACTCTCTGTAGTAGAGAATTCCAACAGGTTAACAACTCTGTGAGTGAAGAAGTTTCTCCTCATCTCGGTCCTAAATGGCTTACCCCTTATCATTAAACTGCGACCCCTGGTTCTGGACTTCCCCAGCATCAGGAACATTCTTCCCGCATCTAACCTATCCAATCCCATCAGAATTTTGTATGTTTCTATGAGATCCTCTCTCATTCTTCTAAACTCCAGTGAATAAAGGCCCAGTTGATCCAGTCTCTCCGCATATGTCAGTCCTGCCATCCCGGGAATCAGTCTGGTGAACCTTCGCTGCACTCCCCCAATAGCAAGAACGTCCCTCCTCAGATTAGGAGACCAAAACTGAACACAATATTCCAGGTGTGGCCTCACCAAGGCCCTGTACAACTGCAGTAAGACCTCCCTGCTCCTATACTCAAATCCCCTAGCTACGAAGGCCAACATGCCATTTGACTTCTTCACCGCTTGCTGTACCTGCTTGCCAACTTTCAATGACTGATATACCATAACACCCACATCTCGTTGCACCTCCCGTTTTCCTAATCTGTCACCATTCAGATAATATTCTGCCTTCCCGTTTTTGCCACCAAAGTGGATAACCTCACATTTATCCACATTATACTGCATCTGCCATACATTTGCCCACTCACCTAACCTGTCCAAGTCACCCTGCAGCCTCCTATCATCCTCCTCACCACTCACACTGCCACCCAGCTTCGTGTCATCTGCAAACTTGGAGATATTACATTCAATTCCTTCATCCAAATCATGAATGTATATTATAAATAGCTGGGGTCCCAGCACTGAACCCTGCGGCACCCCACTAGTCACTGCCTGCCATTCTGAAAAGGACCCGTTTATCCCGACTCTCCGCTTCCTGTCTGCCAACCAGTTCTCTATCCACGTCAGTACATTACCCCCAATACCATGTGCTTTAATTTTACACTCTAATCTCTTGTTTGGGACCTTGTCAAAAGCCTTTTGAAACTCCAAATACACCACATCCACTGGTTCTCCCTTGTCCACTCTACTCCAGTTATATCCTCAAAAAATTCTAGAAGATTTGTCAAGCATGATTTCCCTTTCATAAATCCATGCTGACTTGCTCTGCTATTTCATCTTTAATAATTGATTCCAACATTTTCCCCACCACTGATGTCAGGCTGACCGGTCTATAATTCACTGTTTACTCTCTCCCTCCTTTTTTAAAAAGTGGTGTTACATTAGCTATCTTCCTGTCCACAGGAACTGATCTAGAGTCAATAGAATGTTGGAAAATGATCACCAAGGCATCCACTATTTCTTGGGCCACTTCCTTAAGTACGCTGGGATGCAGACAATCAGGCCCTGGTGATTTATTGGCCTTCAATCCCATCAGTTTCCCTAACACAATTTCCTCACTAGACCCTCGTGCCCCTAGCATTTCCTGAAGGTTATTTGTGTCTTCCTTAATGAAGACAGAACCAAAGTATTTGTTCAATTGGTCTGCCATTTCTTTGTTCCCCATTACAAATTCACCTGATTCTGACTGCAAGGGACCTACGTTTGTCTTCACTTAACTTTTTTCTCTTCACATATCTATAGAAGCTTTTGCAGTCAGTCTTTATGTTCCCTGCAAGCCTTCTCTCATACTCTATTTTCCCCCTCTTAATTAAACCCTTTGTCCTCCTCTGCTGAATTCTAAATTTCTCCCAGTCCTCAGGTTTGCTGCTTTTTCTGGCCAATTTATATGCCTCTTCCTTGGATTTAACACCATCCTTAATTTCCTTTGTTAGCCACGGTTGAGCCACCTTCCCTGTTTTATTTTTACTCCAGACAATGATGTACAATTGTTGAAGTTCACCCATGTGATCTATAAATGTCTGCCATTGCCTATCCACCATCAACCCTTTAAATATCACTCACCAGTCTATTCTAGCCAATTCACATCTCATACCATCAAAGTTACCTTTCCTTAAGTTCAGGACCCTAGTCTCTGAATTAACTGTGTCACTCTCCATCTTAATAAAGAATTTGACCATATTATGGTCACTCTTCCCCAAGGGGCCTCGCAGAAGAAGATTGTAAATTAGTCCTCTCTCATTACACATCACCCAGTCTAGGATGGCCAGCCCTCTAGTTGGTTCCTCGACATATTGGTTGAGAAAACCATCCCTTATACATTCCAGGAAATCCTCCTCCACCGTATTATTACCAGTTTGGTTAGCCGAATCTAGATGTAGATTAAAGTCGCCCATGATAACTGCTGTACCTTTATTCTTGTTTGATGCCATCTCCAACCTCACTACTACTGTTTGGTGATCTGTACACAACTCCCACTCGCGTTTTCTGCCCTTTGGTATTTCACAGCTCTACCCATATAGATTCCACATCATCCAAGCTAATGTCCTTCCTTACTATTGTGTTAATTTCCTCTTTAACCAGCTATGCTACCCCACCACTTTTTCCTTTCTGTCTATCCTTCCTGAATGTTGAATACCCCTGGACGTTGAGTTCCCAGCCTTGGTCACCTTGGAGCCAAATCTCCGTAATCCCAATTATATCATATTTGTTAATAGTTGCCTGCGCAGTTAATTCGTCCAACTTATAACGAATACTCCTTGCATTGAGACACAGAGTCTTCAGGCTTGTCTTTTTAACACTCTTTGTCCCTTTAGAATTATACTGCAATATGGCCCTTTTTGATTTTTGCCTTGGGTTTCTCTGCCCTCCACTTTTACTTTTCTCCTTTCTGTCTTTTGCTTCTGTCTCCATTTTACTTCTCTCTGTCTCCCTGCAAAGGTTCCCATTCCCCTGCCATATTTAACCATATTAGTAGCAAGTATTTCCTTTCTTAAATATGGAAACCAAAACTGTACGCATTATTCCAGGCCGGTATTTTTAAAAGGATCGTGGCCATTGTAAAGTCCTGTCCCCTCAGTACAGATTCATACGAGGCATGTAGTGAAGTCAAGGTCACTCTGGACCTGCACCTTTATTTCACTGCTCTGGAATGCTGCACTTGCCTGAAACCTGTCCTTATATACCTGTCTCTTGCAAGTGCACTCCTGGTGGTAAGGTATGCTGGTGGTTACAGGTCATATCTTATTACAGTCATGTATAGCATGTTAGGATACAGTTATATATAATAATGTAAGATACATGACAGCCATCATTAGATTTGACGTTTAAATCTAACAGTGCTGTCACTGGAGAGCTGCGAACACCGACAATCACTGCACAGAGGCAGAGGGCTGCACCCAGGTTCTCCATCACTCCCTCTGTATGCTAACGGAGCGAGTCAGAGCATGCAGGGAGGTCCTCGTCCCTTCCGATGGGCTGAAGAGTATTTCCCAGGACACCAAAACAGCCTGGTTGGAGATTTCAGAGGAGGTCACAAAGCAGGGGTGTGCTCAGGAAGACCTGGGTGCAGGGCCGCAAACCTTTCAATGATCTCATTCGATCAGGAAATGTTAGTACAAAGCCACACTCACCTTCATCCTACTGTGTATCTCATCACAGCCTCATCACTCTGCCATTCCTGCCCTACTCCTGCACATCCTTACTCACACCAACATACCTTGCACCTCCACCCATCCCTCTCTAACTATATTATCACATCCCCATCTCACCAGCCACCCTTCACACTCACCTTCATCCTACTGTGTATCTCATCACAGCCTCATCACTCTGCCATTCCTGCCCTACTCCTGCACATCCTTACTCACACCAACATACCTTGCACCTCCACCCATCCCTCTCTAACTATATTATCACATCCCCATCTCACCAGCCACCCTTCACACTCACCTTCATCCTACTGTGTATCTCATCACAGCCTCATCACTCTGCCATTCCTGCCCTACTCCTGCACATCCTTACTCACACCAACATACCTTGCACCTCCACCCATCCCTCTCTAACTATATTATCACATCCACATCTCACCAGCCACCCTTCACACTCGCCCTCATCCGAATGCAATCATACCAACTAACAACACGCAAGGAGGCCACTTGGGTGTTTTATCCAATGTTTATGTAAAGTTTCTGTTAATGTGGTGTCAAACATAAAAATTATTTATTTTCAACACTTTACGGTCTTGGACAGATTTGTGTGCACCTTTGGAAGTGGCTTAGTGAGTTGCAGTGACTGGTGATACATAACGATACCTCCCGCAATGGTGACGAATATGAAAGGAATGGCTCGGTCATTGCAGGGTTGCTTTATGGAGTTAGTGTCAGGTGGTGCCAACCTGGTGCATCATGTGGCAGCGATATGGAGTACAGCGTAAAGTTAACTAAATCTGGCCATGGTGAGGCCATCCCTGGCCTCCTGGGCAGCAATGTGGTCGAGTGCTGATGCCCTGTGTCCTGTGCAGCAACAGATGATTGTGGAGAAGGTTGTTGTTGGTGATGCTGCTGTGCCTAGTGCTGCTGGTGCTCATCGTGGTCCGGTTCTGAGGACCAAGGAGAGACAGTGTGCCAGAAATTCCGGCCTCCCCAGGTCCGTACGGAGCATGCGTTGAAAATCGGCTTTTCCGATCTGTCCCAACGCATCTCGGGAACAAGGACATTTGCAAGGGCAAGATTGCGGTATTTACCCATATCTTGCCCAGAAAATGTCCTGAAAACTCTTGTGCCTGATAAAAGCAGGCGAATAGCTGACTTTTACAGGCGTAAGAATTTTAAAATACACAAAAACATTTTAAAATAAAATTATAAAAAACACATTTTATTGTTAAAAACCCTTCCCACTACGGTAAGTTTATTTTAAACCATAATTAAAAAAACTTTTAAAAAAAATCTGGAACATTTTTTTTATAATACATAAATTACTTTAATATAAATTAATAAAAATATGTTGTGTATTTTCCCTATTTTTTATCAGTATTTAGGGTGCTTGGGGGCTGTTTCTCATTCATAATATTGGGAACTCCAACTTACGGAGTTCCCATTATTATGAATGAGAACATGCTTTATCTGATTGGCTGCCCAGAGCCATGTGACTCCAGCTCCAGCCCTGCGCAGGTCCCGACAGTCAGTGGGAGGCCCTGGGACCGGGAACACGAGTGGGCGCAGCAGGAACAAGTAGGAGGTCCACATCTTTTTAAACGTTTTTCCCTCGATCGCAGCCGACTGGGATTTCTGGATCAGTGTAAACAGCATGCATGTTGGTGGAATAGTTCGCAGGTGAAGTACAGATGACAGAAGTTGTTATGTATTTAACCCCTTGTAACCTGTATTACACCACCATCAGAGGGCCTATCTGTTGGAGTCCCAAGGGATCCCAGCATGCCTTGGGAGCACGGTATATAAGCAGGCCACCCACGAGGTACCTGCACTCTGGAGTTGCATAAAAGGAGCTAAGGTCATACTTGCTCATTGTACACAGTACTCAGTTTCATCCTTTATTGTGAGCATAACAATTGGCGACGAGGCAAAAATACAAAAAACAGTTGGTATCCTGGAGAAGTTCTCAGAAGGGGATGATTGGGAGACCTTCATGGAGAGACTCGACCAATACTTTGTGGCCAACGAGCTGGAAGGGGACGAAAACGCTGCCAAACGAAGGGCAATCCTCCTCACTGTGTGTGGGGCAACAACCTACGGCCTCATGAAGAATCTCCTAGCTCCGGCAAAACCAACAGTGAAATCCTACGAAGAATTGTGTACGCTGGTCCTAAGGAAAGCGTTTTGATGGCGAGATATCGCTTCTACACGTGTCAGCGATCTGAGGGCCAGGAAATGGCGAGCTATGTTGCCGAACTAAGGCGCCTTGCAGGGCATTGTGAATTTGAGGGATTCCTAGAACAAATGCTTAGAGACTTTTTTATACTGGGCATTGGCCATGAGACAATCCTTCGCAAACTGTTGACTGTAGAAACTTCGAACCTAAGTAAAGCCATAATGATAGCCCAGACATTTATGTCCACCAGCAACAACACCAAACAGATTTCACAAAGTAAAGTAGTTTCGGCCAGTGCTGTGCATAAAGTAACGTCGGTTTCGAGCAGAAATATACATGGCAGAACGTACACGCCGGCTGCTGCTGCACGACCTCAGATGACCCAGAGTCCGCCATCAATCGTTAATGCGAGGCAGTTAACACCTTGTTGGCGTTGTGGAGGTGATCATCGGCCCCATCAATGCCGCTTCAAGCACTATTCGTGCAACGGTTGCAGAACTATGGGACACCTCCAGCAAATGTGCAGGCGAGCTGCAAACCCTGCAAACCCTGCAAACCACCACGTTGCAGAGGAAAATCGATCCACAGTGGATCAGGCTGAATTGGAGATTCGTACCGAGGAGGCAGAAGTATATGGGGTACACACATTCACTATGAAATGTCCACCAATAATGTTGAAAGTTGAACTGAACGGAATTCCAGTATCTATGGAACTGGACACGGATGCGAGTCAGTTCATAATGAGTAAAAAGGCCTTCGACAGGCTGTGGGGCAAAAAGGCATACAGGCCCAAGCTCAGCCCCATTCACACCAAACTAAGGACTTACACCAATGAACTAATCCCTGTAATTGGCAGTGCAGAAGTCAAAGTCTCCTATGATGGAGCAGTACACGAACTCCTGCTGTGGATTGTGACAGGGGATGGCCCCACATTGTTTGGCAGAAGTTGGCTGGGAAAAATCCGCTGGAACTGGGCCGACATCTGAGCGCTTTTGCCCGTCGATGACGCCTCATGTGCCCAGGTTCTGAGCAAGTTCCCATCGTTGTTCAAGCCAGGCATTGGAAGCTTCACGGGGGTGAAAGTGCAGATCCATTTGGTTCCCGGTACAGGACCCATCCACCACAAGGCACGGACGGTACTGTACATGATGCGTGGGAAAGTAGAAATTGAGCTGGACAGGCTGCAGCGAGAAGGCATCATCGCACCGGTGGAATTCAATGAGTCGGCCAGTCCGATTGTCCCGGTACTTAAAGAGGACAGCATGGTCAGAATTTGTAGGGACTATAAAGTAACGATTAACCGTTTTTCGCTACAGGACCAGTACCCACTACGCAAGGCAGACGACCTATTTGCGACCCTGGCTGGAGAGAAAACGTTCATCAAGCTGGACCTGACCTCAGCCGACATGACGCAGGAGCTGGAGGAGTCTTCGAAAGGCCTTACCTGCATCAACACGCACAAAGGTCTGTTCATCAATAACAGATGCCCGTTCGGGATTCGGTCGGCCACGGCAATCTTCCAACGGAACATGGAGAGCCTGCTAAAGTCAGTTCCTCGCACCGTGGTTTTCCAGGGCGATATACTGGTTACAGGTCGGGACACCATTGAGCACTTGAAGAATCTGGAAGAGGTTCTTAGTCGGTTGGATCGCGTAGGGCCCAGGTGAAACGCTCGAAGTGTGTTTTCCTGGCGCAGGAGGTCGCGTTCTCGGGAAGAAGGATCACAGCAGATGGCATCAGACCCACCAACGCCAAGACGGAGGCCAACAAGAACACACCGAGACCACAGAACATGACGGAGCTGCGGTTGTTCCTGGGACTCCTTAACTATTTCGTTAATTTCCTACCTGGGTTAAGCACCCTGCTAGAACCCCTACATGTGCTACTGCACAAGGGAGACCACTGGGTATGGGGGAATTCACAAGAGGCTGCCTTTAAGAAAGCCAGAAACTTATTGTGTTCAAACAAACTGCTTGTCCTGTATAACCCTTGTAAAAGATTAGTGTTAGCTTGCGATGTGTCATCATACGGGGTCGGGTGTGTGTTTCAGCAGGCTAACGAATCGGTGATTTTGCAACTGGTCGCGTATGCATCCAGGAGTTTGTCCAAGGCCGCAAGGGCCTACAGAATGATTGAAAAAGAGACTCTGGCGTGTGTTTACGGGGTAAAAAAAATGCACCAGTACTTATTTGGCCTCAAGTTTGAACTTGAAACTGACCACAAGCCGCTCATATCATTGTTCTCTGAGAGCAAAAGGATTAACACCAATGCCTCTGCCCGCATCCAAGGATGGGCGCTCATGCTGTCGGCGTACAACTATATGTAATCCGCCACAGACCAGGCAAAGAGAACTGCGCAGCTGCTCTCAGTCAGCTGCCATTGCCCACCACTGGGGTGGAAATGGCATAGCCTGCAGACTTGCTCATGGTCATGGAGGCATTCGAGAATGAGAAGTCCCCCGTTACGGCCCGCCAGGTCAGGACCTGGACCAACCAGGATCCTTTACTGTCCTTGGTAAAAAAACTGTGTCCTCCATGGGAGCTGGTCCAGTGTCCCAGCGGAGATGCAGGAGGCGATTAAGCCGTTCCACAGGCGCAAAGACGAAATGTCCCTGCAGGCGGACTGTCTGTTGTGGGGCAATCGCGTGGTCTTGCCCAAGAAAGGCAGAGATACGTTCATGTGTGAACTGCACAGCACCCACCCAGGCATTGTAATGATGAAAGCCCTAGCCAGATCCCATGTGTGGTGGCCCGGCATCGACTCAGATTTAGAGTCATGCGTGCGCCAGTGCAACACTTGCTCTCAGCTGAGCACTGCACCCAGAGAGGCACCGTTAAGTGTGTGGTCATGGGCCTCCAAACCGTGGTCAAGGATCCACGTGGACTATACGGGTCCATTTCTAGGCAAAATATTTTTGGTTGTCGTGGGTGCTTTCTCAAAATGGATTGAATGTGCAATAATATCTGTAAACACGTCCCGCGGCCATTATCGAAAGCCTACGAGCCATGTTTGCCACGTACGGCTTGCCTGATGTCCTTGTCAGCGATAATGGGCCGTGCTTCACCAGTGCTGAATTCAAGGAATTGATGACCCGCAATGGAATCAAACACATCACAAATGCCCTGTTCAAGCCCGCATCCAATTGCCAGGCAGAACAGGCAATTCAGACCAGCAAGCAAAGTTTGAAACGTGTGTCGGAAGGCTAGCTGCAGACCTGGCTGTCCTGAGTGCTGCTCAGCTACTGAACCAGACCCCACTCACTCACCGGGGTTCCACCAGCCAAACTGCTCATGAAAAGGGTGCTAAAAACAAGGCTCTCTCTTGTCCACCCTGATCTCCATGATCATGTGGACGGCAAGCGGCATCAACAAAGTGTGTACCATGACCACACAAATTTGTCACGCGATATTAAGATCAATGATCCTGTGTTTGTGCTCAATTATGGACATGGTCCCAAATGGCTTGCTGGCACAGTCACAGCCAAAGAGGAGTATAGGGTGTTTCAGGTAAAATTGACCAATGGACAAACGTACAGAAAACATTTGGACCAAATCAAATTGCGGTTCACCAACAGCTACGAACAACCCGAAGAAGACACCACCAACTTTGACCCTCCAACACACACAGAAGGGGCAACTGACATCATGTTTGACTACGAAGCCGAACTCATCATCCCCAGCAGACAAGCAAGGCCGGCTGCCCAACAGCCCAGTGAAGAACTAACCAACTCATCCACACCCGCATTTGTACCGAGACGATTGACAAAGGAGCGAAAAGCCCCAGATCGTCTCACCTTGTAAATAAGTGCCTTGTTGACTTCACGGGGGAATGATGTTATGTATTTAACCCCTTGTAACCTGTATTACACCTGACCACCAGAGGGCCCAACTGTTGGAATCCCATGGGATCCCAGCATCCCTTGGGGGCATGGTATATAAGCAGGCCACCCATGAGGTAGCTGCACTCTGGAGTCTAATTAAAGGAGCTAAGGTCACACTTACTCATTGTACACAGTACTCAGTTTCATCCTTTATTATGAGCATAATAGAAGCGATCTGTCAATGGTGAGAGAGATTCTTCCAATGACATGAGGGAGGCTGGAAAGACTGCAGACTGCAGAATCTGTGCTGGAAATGGACTGAGCAACAGCTTCTGAGGAAAGTGATCATCTGTCAGGTGGGAGCTTTTACGGGAAATTTGATGCGGTCAACTAATCAGCTGGAGCAATGGCCACTGAACTCCCACCTCAGGTTGAGACGTAGTTCCCGAGCTGCCTGAATCCCATGGCCACGCAGTTAAATGCAAAAAGGTAAACTACTAATACTACTAGCAACCATGTACAGTAGACACCTCAAGTCGCTGGAGAAATACCACCAACGGTGCCTCTGCAAGATCCTGCAAATCCCCTGGGAGGTCAGACACACCAACATTAGCGTCCTCGACCAAGCCAACATCCCCAGCATCGAAGTACTGACCACACTCGACCAGCTCCATTGGGCAGGTCACATTGTTCGCATGCCAGACTTGAGACTCCCAAAGCAAGCGCTCTACTCGGAACTCCTTCATGGCAAATGAGCCAAAGGTGGACAAAGGAAACATTACAAGGACACCCTCAAAGCCTCCCTGATAAAGTGCAACATCCCCACTGACACCTGGGAATCCCTGGCCAAAGACTGCCCTAAGTGGAGAAGGTGCATCCTGGAGGGCGCTGAGCACCTCGAGTCTCATCGCCAAGAGCATGCAGAAATCAAGCACAGGCAGCGGAAGGAGCATGCAGCAAACCTGTCCCACCCTCCCTTACCCTCAACGACTATCTGTCCCACCTGTAACAGGGACTGTGGTTCTCGTATTGGACTGTTCAGCTACCTAAGGACTCATTTTTAAGAGAGAAAGGAAGCTTTCCTCGATTCCGAGGGATTGCCTATGATGATGAATAATTTCAATTGGGTCGTCCGCCGCTGCTGGCCGGGTTGGCTCTGCAATGATAGACGGGTCTGGGTGGGAAAGGCAAGTGGAGGGGGAGGGCAGATGGGCCTGGGGGGAGGTGGGTGGGGGAGGAGGACAGACAGGCCTGGAGGGGGGGGGGGGGTTGGTGGAGGACAGACGGGCCTGGGGGGGGGCGGGGGGGTGGCGGGGAGGACGGACGGGCCTGGGGGGGGGGGCGGGGAGGACGGACGGGCCTTGGGGGGGGGGTGGGGGAGGAGGATAGACAGGCCTGGAGGGGGGGGCGGTGGTGGAGGACAGACGGGCCTGGGGGGGGGGGGCGGGGAGGACGGACGGGCCTTGGGGTGGGGGGGTGGGGGAGGAGGATAGACAGGCCTGGAGGGGGGGGGCAGTGGTGGAGGACAGACGGGCCTGGAGGGGTGGGGGCGTAGGGAGGACAGATGGGCCTGGGGGGGGGGGAGGACGGACGGGCCTGGGGGGGGGGGGGGAGGAGGGAGGACAGACGGGTCTGAGGGGGGGCGGGGGGGTGGTGGGGAGGACGGACGGGCCTGGGGGGAACGGTACGTGGGGGGGGGGCAGCGGGATGACAGCGGGTTTCTGACCCGCACCCAAACATAACGTTTCCACCCGATCCATCTCTGATCGCATCCACTACCACCTCGGAAAACTTCGGCCATAGAGTACAAAAGCAAAGAAATTATGCAAAACTTTAATAAATCACTGGTTTGGCCCCAGCTGGACTGCTGTGTTCCAGTCAGGGCACCATCACTGTCGGAAGGAAGTCACAGCCTTGGAGAGGGTGCAGAGGAGATTTACCAGAATGGTTCCAAGGGATGAGGGACTTCAGTTACGAGGATAGACTAAAGAGGCTGGGGTTGTTCTCTTTGGAGCAGAGAAGGTTGAGAGGAGATTGATAGAGCTGTTCAAGTTATGAAGGGCTTTGCTAGAGTAGACAGAGAGAAACTGTTTCCAGAGGCAGGAGGGTCGGTAACCAGAGGGCACAGATTGAAGGTGATTGCCAAAAAAGCCCATGCGGGGATGAGGAGCATTTTTTACGCAGCGAGTTGTGATCTGAAAGAGCGGCGGAAGCAAATTCAGTTGCAACTTTCAAGAGGGAGTTGGATGTGGTTTTGATGAGGAGAAATTTGCAGGACTGTGGGGAAAGCACCGGGGAGCAGAACCACTGGATAGCTGTGCTGTGTGATTCTATGATTCCATAAAATACCGGGTAGCGGTGAAACTCAACTTGTCCTCCTACTGCTTCTGGCCTCCGTAACATCGCCCGTCTCCGCCCCTGCCTCAGCTCATCTGCTGCTGAAGCCCTCACCCATACCTTTGTTACCTTTAGACTCGACTATTCCAATTAACTCCTGGCGGGCCTCCCACGTTCGACCCTATGTAAACCACAGGTGATCCAAAACTCGGCTGCCCGTGTCCTAACTCACACCCAGTCCCACTCACCCATCACCCCCTGTGCTCGCTGACCTACATTAGTTCCCGGTTAAGCAACACCTTGATTTCAAAATTCTCATCCTTGTTTACAAATCCCTCCATGGCCCCGCCCCTCCCTATCTCTGTAATCTCCTCCAGCCCCACAACCCCCCGAGATGTCTGCACTCCGCTAATTCTGCCCTCCTGAGCATCCCTGATTATAATCGCTCAACCATTGGTGGCTGTGCCTTCTGTTGCTTGGGCCCTAAGCTCTGGAACTCCCTCCCTAAACCTCTCCACCTCTCTACCTCTTTTTCCTCCTTCAAGATGCTCCTTAAAATCTACCTCTTGGTCAGCTGCCATAATTTCTTCTTATGTGGCTCGGTGTCAAATTTATTGTTTTATCTTAAAACACTGCTGTGAAGCACCGTGGGACGTTTTACTACGTTAAAGGCGCTATATAAATAGAGCGTTGTTGTGCAGGATATCTACTCCTGAAGCTGGCTCAGACTTAAAACCCATCTCCATGCCCGTGTTTCACTGAGGGCCTGTTACTTGAGGCAGGCACAATACCTGAAGCAGAGAGAGTGGGCTGGGATGTCTAGACACTAAGGTGTATAATTGCTGCAGAATGGTAGGAGGTGGGTTTCTGATATAGAGATGTTCTTCGTAGCATTTAAAAAAAATTCGTTCCTAGGATGTGGGCGTCATTGGCAAGCCCAGCATTTATTGCCCATCCTTAATTGCCCTTAAGAAGGTGGTGGGGAGCCGCCTTCTTGAACCGCTGCAGTCCGTGTGGTGAAGGTGCTCCCACAGTGCTATTAGAGAGGGAGTTCCAGGATTCTGACCCAGCGACGATGAAGGAACGGCCAATATATTTTCCAGTCAGGATGGTGTGTGACTTGGAGGGGAACGTGGAGGTGGTGGTGTTCCCATGCGCCTGCTGCCCTTGTCCTTCTAGGTGGTAGAGGTCGCGGGTTTGGGAGATGCTGCCGAAGAAGCCTTGGTGAGTTGCTGCAGTGCATCTTGTAGATGGTACCCACTGCAGCCACGGTGCGCCGGTGGTGGAGGGAGTGAATGTTTAAGGTGGTGGATGGAGTGCCAATCAAGTGGGCTACTGTATGGCCTAGTTGCCTACGATGGGATGTGAGCCGTAAGCTCGGTGCTGAGCAGCGCCCTTCGGGGAGATGGTGAGAGATCCGATGTGTGGAGAGTGGGGGTGAGAGATTTGAAGTAATGCTTCCCTCTCCCAGGTGTTAGCTCCTGACTGAGGGCAGGCATTGTGATGGCCAGAGGTCCACTTTGTGGAAGGAGGAGAGGTCGGAGAGGTCAGAGTGGCCGCAGACATTGTGCACACCACATGCTCGCCAGGGGACTCCGCGGTTGAGTGGGCCAGTGGTCGGGGGGAGGCCAGAACGTCACTGGAGGAAGGAAGGGGGTTCAGGATATCGTCGGAAGGAGGGAGGCCCAAGCGTCGCCGGAGGGATGGAGGTTCAAACGTGAGGGTGGAGAGAGAATGTAGGGCCCCAACCTGTGGTCGGAGCTGGTCAGAGGTTCACCGGATGTTGTCGGGGATCAGGTGCAGCAGCTGAATCAGCCACGACCAGTGGGGAGCGAAAGGCTTGGCAGCAGGAAGGTCGATCTGGGAGGTAAGTCCGGCGATCAGTGATGGAGCTGAGCAGGCAGGGTTGGGGGATGGGCAGTGGGCCCAGATAGCTGCCCTTGCAACATGAGTTTTAGGGGCAAGGGAGATGTTCTGCCTTTGACACGAGTGTCCTCAACTCCATCCCGCAGCATGCTACCCGCCACCATCTCAGCAAAACCCCAGCCCTGCATGAGTTAGAAAAGGCCATCCATCAGCTCAAAAATAACAAGGCAGCAGGAGCAGGTGGAATCCCCACTGAGGCACTAAAGTATGGTGGAGAGGCACTATTGGCACAAATGCATGACCTCATCTCTCTCATCTGGAAGGAGGAGAGCATGCCTTAGACTGTTCCCAATGTTGCGGAAGTCCAGAACCAGGAGTCACAGTCTAAGGATAATGGGTAAGCCATCTAGGACTGAGATGAGGAGAAACTTTTTCACCCAGAGAATTATGAACCTATGGAATTCTCTAGCACAGAAAGTTGTTGAGTCCAGTTCGTTGGATATATTCAAAAGGGAGTTAGATGTGGCCATTACGGCTGAAGAGATCAGCGGGTATGGAGAGAAAGCAGGAGTGGGGTACTGAAATTGCATGATCAGCCATGATCATATTGAATGGTGGTACAGGCTCGAAGAGCCGAATGGCCTGCTCCTGCACCTATTTTCTATGTTTCTATGTTTCTATGCCGGGAGATCTCAGAGATGCAGTAATCATGACCATCTTTAAAAAAGGGGACAAGTCCAACTGTGGCAATTACAGAGGAATTTCCCTGTTATCAGCCACTGGGAAAGCCATCACTAGAATTCTCCTCAACCATCTTCTCCCTGTGGCTGAAGAGCTCCTCCCGGAGTCACACCAAGGGGCACAATGGACATGATCTTCACGGCGCGACAACTGCAAGAGAAATGCAGGGAACAGCACCAACCCTTGTACATAGCCTTCTTTGTCCTTACAAAGGCCTTGACATTGTCAACTGTGAGGGACTATGGAGCATCCTCCTCGTTTTTGGCTGCCCACAAAAGTTTGTCACCATCCTCCGCCGGCTCCATGACGACATGCAAGCCGTGATCCTGACCAACGGATCCACCACAGACCCAATACATGTCCGGACCAGGGTCAAGCAGGGCTGCGTCATCGCGCCAACGCTCTTCTCGATCTTCCTCGCCTCAATGCTCCACCTCACTCTTAAGAAGCTCCCCGCTGGAGTGGAACTAAACTATAGAACCAATGGGAACCTGTTCAATCTTCGTCGCCTCCAGGCTAGATCCAAGGTCGTCCCATCCTCTGTCATCGAGCCACAGTATGCGGACAATGCTTGAGTCTGCGCACATTTAGAGGCCAAGTTCCAAACCATCATCAACACCTTCACCAAGGCGTACGAAAGCATAGGCCTTACACTAAACACCCGTAAGACAAAGGTCCTCCACCAACCTTACCCTGCCACACAGCACTGTATCCTGGACATCAAAATCTATGGCATGGCCCTGGACAACATGGACCATTTTCCATACCTCTGGAGACTATTATCAGCAAGAGCAGACATAGACGACGAGGTCCACACTGCCTCCAGTGCGCCAGCGCAGCCTTTGGTCGCCTGAAGAAGGGAGTGTTCGAAGACCAGGACCTCAAATCTGGCACCAAGCTTATGATCTACAGGGCTGTAGTGATACCCATCCTCCTGTATGGCTCAGAGACATGGACCATGTACAGTAGGCACCTCAAATCGCTGGAGAAATACCATCAATGATGTCTCTGCAAGATCCTGCAAATCCACTGGGAGGATCAGTGTTCTCGATCAGGCCAACATCCCCAGCATTGAAGCACTGACCACACTTGATCAGCTCCGCTGGGCGGGCCACATTGTCCGCATACCTGACACGAGACTCCCAAAGCAAGCGCTCTACTCGGAACTCCTACACGGCAACCGAGCCCCAGGTGGGCAGAGGAAACGTTTCAAGGACACCCTCAAAGCCTCCTTGATAAAGTGCAACATCTCCACTGACACCTGGGAGTCCCTGGCCCAAGACCACCCTAAGTGGAGGAAGTGCATCCGGGAGGGCGCTGAGCACCTCGAGTCTCGTCATCGAGAGCATGCAGAAACCAAGCGCAGGCAGCGGAAGGACGTGTGGCAAACCAGACTCCCCTCCCTTTCCTTTAACCACTGTCTGTCCCACGTGTGACAGAGACTGTAATTCCTGTTTTGGACTGTTCAGTCACCTGAGAACTCACTTTTACAGTGGGAGCAAGCATTCCTCGATTTCGAGGGACTGCCTATGATGATGAATCAAGCGGGCTGCTTTGTCCTGGGGAAAGATTTCAAAATTCAGCATAAACCCATCGCCGCAACGTCACAACAAAATGCTGCCAAATCTTGTGAACAAGATGAAAACAATCATTTATTGATTTAATTCGCTATCCTAGTAACCTTGTTGTTGACCATTAACCCTACAGTCACAAGTCAAAGTTGACGTAACTTTGAGAAAGATTAGCGCCGCTTGTTTACTCAGTGTTTTATAGATTAACTAACTGCTCTCTGCTACTTCACCAAAGGGACTGCTCTTCGCCGCACCACACCAGTGTCAGGCAATAACCATCTCCAACAAGAGAAAATCTCACCACCTCCCTTTGATATTCAAAGGCATGACCTTCATCAAATTCCCCCACCATCAACATCCTGGGGGTCACCATTGACCAGAAATTTAACTGGACCAGCCACATAAATACTGTAACTACAAGAGCAGGTCAGAGGCTGGGTATCCTGCGGCGAGTGTCTCACCTCCTGACTCCCCAAAACCTTTCCACCATCTACAAGGCACAAGTCAAGAGTGTGATGGAATACTCTCCACTTGCCTGGATGAGGGCGGCTCCAACAACACTCAAAAACTCAACACCATCTAGGACAAAGCAGCCTGCTGATTGGCACCCCATCCATCGCCTTAAACATTCACTCCCTCCACCACCGGTGCACTGGAGTGGGACTTGAACTCACAACCTTCTGACTCAGAGACAAGTGTGCTACCCACTGAGCCACAGCCGACCCATTAACACTATAATAAACACTTGTATCCCTTACCATACTGTTACAGTTGGATGTGGGAGAATGTATAATATCATTCAACAAGAACTTCCATTCATATCATCATCATAGGCGGTCCCTCGGAATCGAGGAAGACTTGCTTCCAATCTTAAAATGAGTCCTTAGGTGGCTGAACAGTCCAATACGGGAACCACAGTCCCTGTCACAGGTGGGACAGATAGTCGTTGAGGGAAAGGGAGGGTGGGACAGGTTTGCCGCATGCACCTTCCGCTGCCTGCACTTGGTTTCTGCATGCTCTCGGCGATGAGACTCGAGGTGCTCAGCATCCTCCCGGATGCACCTCCTCCACTTAGGGCGGTCTTGGGCCAGGGACTCCCAGGTGTCAGTGGGGATGTTACACTTTATCAGGAAGGCTTTGAGGGTGTCCTTGTAACGCTTCCTCTGCCCACCTTTGGCTCGTTTGCCGTGTAGGAGTTCCGAGTAGACCGCTTGCTTTGGGAGCCTCGGGTCTGGCATGCGAACAATGTGGCCTGCCCAGCGGAGCTGGTCGAGTGTGGTCAGTGCTTCAATGTTGGGGATGTTAGCCTGGTCGAGGATGCTAATGTTGGTGCGTCTGTCCTCCCAGGGGATTTGTAGGATCTTACACAGGCATCGTTGGTGGTATTTCTCCAGCGACTTGAGGTGTCTACTGTACATGGTCCATGTCTCTAAGCCATACAGGAGGGCGGGTATTACTACAGCCCTGTAGACCATGAGCTTGGTGGCAGTTTTGAGGGTCTGGTCTTAATTTATATAGCGCCTTTAACGTAGTAAAACATCCCAAGGTGTTTCACTGGAGTGTTGTGAAACAAAATTTGATACCGAGCCACATAAGGAAAGATTAGGACAGGTTGGTCAAAGAGATAGATTGTAATAAGTGCATTAAAGGAAGAGAGAGAGGTGGAAGGTGGAGAGGTTTATGGAGGGAATTCGAGAGATTAGGGCCGAAGCAGATGAAAGAGTAGTCGCCAATGGAGGGGCGTTGGAAATCGGGGATGCCCACGAGGGTAGAGTTAGAGGAGTGCAGAGATCTTGGGGGTTGCACAGCTGGAGGAGGTTACAGAAATAGGGAGGGGCGCGGCCATGGAGGGATTTGAATACAAAGATGAGAATTTTTAATTCCTCACATTATATGAATATTTGGCAAAATGTAAGATGGGAAGAGGAGTGGGGTGGGAGAGGACAGAGAGTGACAAAGTTTGGGACAGAATGATGCTTCACTCTGATGATTCTCCACATGCTGACTTTCTGATTCCAGCTGAACTATTGGAGGAGGTTCAGATTGGGGTCCTGGTACCCTTCAACCCTTGGACTAGTATCCACCTTCAAAGCAAATGGTTATACGAACAATGACGGTCAGGTAAAGAACATCTGGTCCATCGAGCCGGTCCCACACAATCACAATACCTTATGTATCATTCCACCCCCACCCCAAACCATGTGATCTCCTGGGAGAGGCAAATAAAACAGATAAAAAACCCAGGCCAATTGGGAAAAAAAAATCTGAAATTCCTCTCTGACCCATGTACATGATCGGAATTAGTCCAGGAGCTAAGAACATAAGAACATAAGAAATAGGAGCAGGAGTAGGCCATTTGGCCCCTCGAGCCTGCTCCACCATTTAATAAGATCATGGCTGATCCCATCATGGACTCAGCTCCACTTCCCTGCCCGCTCCCGATAATCCTTTACTCCCTTATCATTTAGAAATCTGACTATCTCCACCTTAAATATATTCAATGACCCAGCCTTCATAGCTCTCTGGGGCAGAGAATTCCAAAGATTTACAACCCACTGAGAGAAGAAATACTTCCTCATTTCTGTTTTAAATGGGCGCCCCCTTATTCTGAAACTATGGCCCCTAGTTCTAGATCCGCCCACGAGGGGAAACATCCTCTCTGCTTCTACCCTGTTGAGCCCCCTTAGAATCTTATATATTCCAATAAGATCACCTTTCAGTTTTCTAAACTCCAATGAGTATAGGCCCAACCTGTTTAAACTTTCTTCGTATGACAACCCCTTCATCTCATTTATCAACTTTGTGAACATTCCCTGAACAGCCTCCAATGCAAGAATATCCCTCCCTTAAATACGGAGACCAAAACTGTACGCAGTACTCCAGGTGTGGCCTCACCAATACCCTGTACAGTTGTAGCAGGACTTCTCTGCTTTTATATTCCATTTGCCTTCCTGATTACTTGCTGTAACCTTTTGTGTTTCATGTACAAGGACCCCCAGATCCCTCTGTACCTCAGCATTTTGTAAGCTCTCCCCATTAAATAATCATTTGCTTTTTTATTTTTCCTATCAAAATCGAGGAAGATTTGCTTCCACTCTAAAAGTGAGTTCTCAGGTGACTGAACAGTCCAATTCGGGAATTACAGTCTCTGTCACAGGTGGGACAGACAGTGGTTGAAGGAAAGGGTGAGTGGGACTGGTTTGCCGCACGCTCCTTCCATTTGCGCTTGCTTTCTGCATGCTCTTGGCGACGAGACTCGAGGCGCTCAGCGCCTTCCCGGATGCTCTTCCTCCACTTAGGGTGGTCTTTGGCCAGGGACTCCCAGGTGTCGGTGGGGATCTTGCACTTTATCAGGGAGGCTTTGAGGGTGTCTTTGAAATGTTTTCTCTGCCCACCTGGGGCTCGCTTGCCGTGTCGAAGTTCCGAGTAGAGCGCTTGCTTTGGGAGTCTTGTGTCAGGTATGCAGACAATGTGGCCTGCCCAACGGAGCTGATCAAGTGTGGTCAGTGCTTTGATGCTGGAAATGTTGGCCTGAGCAAGAACACTGATGGTGCACCTATCCTGCCAATGGATTTGTTCTTGCGGATGCAGCGCTGGTGGTACGTCTCCAGTATTTTGTGGTGTCTGCTGTATATAGTCCATGTTTCTGAGCCATACAGGATAGCGGGTATCACTACTGCCCAGTAGACCATAAGCTTGGTGCTAGATTTGAGGTCCTTCAAACACTCTTCCTCGGGCGACCGAAGGCTGCACTGGCACACTGGAGGCGGTTTTGGACCTCGTCGTCGATGTCTGCCCTTGTTGACAGTAGGCTTCCGAGGTATGGAAAATGGTCCACGTTGTCCAAGGTCTTGTCGTGGATTTTGATAATCGGGGGGCAGTGCTGTGTGGTGGGGTCAGGTTGCTAGAGGACCTTTGTCTTACAAATGTTTAGTGTAAGGCCCATGCTCTCGTATGCCTCGGTGAAGGTGTTGATGATGGTTTGGAGTTTGACCTCTGAATGTGCACAGACGCAAGCGTCGTCTGCATACTGTAGTTCAATGACAGAGGATGGGACAACCTTGGATCTAGCCTGGAGGCGGCAGAGGTTGAACAGATTCCCGATTGTCATATAATTTAGCTCTACTCCAGCGGGGAGCTTGCTCAGGGTGAGAAGGAGCATTGCAGCGAGGAAGATCGAGAAGAGGGTTGGCGCGATGACACAGCCCTGCTTGACCCTGGTCCGGACATTGATTGGGTCTGTGGTGGATCCGTTGGTGAGGATCACGGCTTGCAGGTCATCGTGGAGCAGGCGGAGGATGGTGACAAACTTTTGAGGGCAGCTGAAACGGAGGAGGACGCTCCATAGTCCCTCACGGTTGACAGTGTCAAAGGCCTTTGTGAGGTCAAAGAAGGCCATGTACAAGGGTTGGTGCTGTTCCCTGCATTTCTCTTGCAGTTGTCACACGGCGAAGATCATGTCCGTTGTGCCCCTTAGTGGGCGGAGTCCGCATTGTGACTCTGGGAGGAGCTCTTCAGCCACGGGGAGAAGACAATTGAGGAGGATTCTTGCGATGACTTTCCCAGTGGCCGACAGCAGGGAGATCCCTCTGTAGTTACCGCAGTCGAACTAGTCACCTTTTTTGAAGGTGGTCATGATTACGGCGTCCCCGAGATCTCCCGGCATGCTCTCCTCCATCCAGATAAGAGAAATTAAGTCATGTATTCATGCCAATAGTGCTTCTCTACCATGCTTTAGTGCTTCAGTGGGAATTCCATTTGCTCCTGATGATGTTATTCTTCAGCTGTCGGATGGCCTTTTCTACCTCATGCCGGACTGGGGTTGTGCTGAGATGGTGGCGGGTAGCATGCTGCAGGATGGAGTCGAGGACACTCGCGTCAAAAACAGAGTCTCGGTTAAGGAGATTTTCAAAATGCTCCTTCCAACGGGCACTGACTGCCTCTCTGTCCTTGATGAGTACCTCACCATTCTCAGCCAACAGTGAGGTAGGACCTTGAGTGCTTGGGCCATAGATGGTCTTGACTGCGCTGAAGAAACCATGCATGTTGTGGTTCTCAACTAACTGCTGGATCTCCTGTGCTTTCTCCACCCACCATCTGTTTTTTATATCGCGGGTTTTTTGTTGGACTTCATCCTTCAGCCATCTCTAGAGCTGCTTCCTTGCTCTCGTGTTGGGTTGCTGTTTTAGGTTCTGAAATGCCTTGCTCTTGCGGCTAATTAGTTCCTGGCTCTCCTGGTCATTCTCGTCAAACCAGTTTTGGTGCTTCCTGGTCGAGTGACCGAGCGTCTCTTCGCAGGTGCTGATTATGGAGGCCTTGAGGACTGACCAGGTGCTGTGGGCACTCTGCGTCTCCGGTTCACTGGGAGTCGGCAAGTTGGCAGTGAGGCGCTGGCTGAATAGGACTTTCTTATCAGGGTCTTTGCCACTGCGTTGATTTTCCTGCGGCATTGTTCCTGTTGCCGCTGCTTTGGGGCTATATTGATGTTGATGACAAAGCGGATTAGGTGGTGGTCCGTCCAGCAATCGTCTGCTCCTGTAATGGCGCGGGTGATGCGCACGTCCTTGCAGTCCCTCTCTCAGATGATGACGTAGTCGAGCAGATGCCAGTGCTTGGAACGAGGGTGCTGCCATAATGCCTTGTACTTGTCTCTCTGACGAAATAAGGTGCTGGTAATGGCAAGGCCATGTTCTAGACATTTCGTCAGGAGCAGGGTATTGCGAGAGTTGGTTTTCCCTACCCCTTTCTGCCGATCATGCCTCGCCAGAAGTCTGCGTCCTTTCTGACTCTGACCAAGAAGGATCAGATTGTTGTCCGTTGGGATTCGGGACAGGGATTGTTCGAGGCTGGAGTAGAATTCCTCTTTGGCCTCATCTGTAGTGTTCAGTGTTGGGGTACGTGCTGATGACTGTGGCGCACTGATTCTGGGCTAGGGTGAGCCAGAGAGTCATGAGTCGTTCGCTTATCCCACAGGGGGAGTCTCTGATGGCGAAGAAAACTCCATGGAGGCAGCGTTCTTCTTCTGGTTTGCCTTTCCAGAAGAAGGTGTAACCACCATCTTGCTCTTTGAGCTGGCCTTCCCCTGCCCACCGGGTCTCACGCAGGACAGTGATGTCATCGTCGAAGCATCTGAGTTCCCAGGTGACGATAGCAGTGCAACGTTCCGATCTGTCGCTGTTGGGGTTGTCCATGAGAGTCCTGACGTTCCAGGTCCCGAACTTCATTTTGAAGGGTGGAAGATGCCTGTGCGTGAGTTCTTTTAACATGGGGTGGCCGTTACACACCAGCTACCACACGGGCTTAGCAGAGCAAGGTCTTGGCCCTGTGGCAAGGGGATCCAAGGCAACTGGAGACCAAACCCTACTGTATGGGCCTAGTTGCCTATGATGGTATGTGAGCTGTAAGCTTGGCATGTTAGCCAATCCTCTATCCATGCTAATATATTACCTCCAACCCGATGAACTTTTTTCTTGTGCAGTAACCTTTTATGTGGCACCTTATCGAATGCCTTCTGGAAATCCAAATACACCACATCCACTGGTTCCCCTTTATCCACCCTGTTCGCTACATCCTCAAAGAACTCCAGCAAATTTGTCAAACATGGTTTCCTTTTTATAAAACCATGTTGACTCTGCTTGACTACATTATGATTTTCTCAATGTCCTGCTACTGCTTCCTTAATAATGGACTCCAGCATTTTCCCAATGGCAGATGTTAGGCTAACTGGTCTATAGTTTCCTGGTTACTGTCTCCTTGCTTTCTTAAATAAAGGCATTACATTTGCGGTTTTCTAGTCCACTGGGACCTCCCCAGAATCCAAGAAATGTTGGTAAATTACAACCAATGCATCCACTATCTCTGCAGCCACTTTTCTTAAGACCCTAGGATGCAGTCCATCGGATCCAGGGGACTTGTCCACCATTAGTCCCATTGTGTTACCGAGTACTTTTTCTCAAGTGATAGTGATTGTTTTAAGTTCCCCCCTTCCTGTAGCCCCCTGATTATTCATTATTTGGAAGCTTTTAGTGTCTTCTACCGTGAAGACCGATGTAAAATATTTGTTCAAAGTCCCTGTTTCCCATTATTAATTCCCCAGTCTCATCCTCTAAGGGACCAACGTTTAGTTTAGCTACTCTCTTCCTTTTAATATACCTGTAGAAGCTCTTACTGTCTGTTTTTATATTTCTTGCTACTTTACTCTCATAATCTATCTTCTCTCCATATCATCTTTTTTGTTGTCCTTTGCTGGTTTCTAAAAATTTCCCAATCGTCTGGCCTTCTGCTGTTCTTCACAACATTGTATGCCTTTGTTTTCAATTTGATACCATCCTTTACTTCCTTAGTTAACCATGGATGGTTCATCCTTCTCTTAGAGTCTTTCTTTCTCACTGGAATATATCTTTGCTGAGAATTATGAAATATCTCCTTAAATGTCTGCCACTGCTGATCTACTGTCTTACCCTTTAATCAATTTTCCCAGTCCACTTTAGCCAACGCTGCCTTCATACCTTTGTAATTGCCTTTATTTGAGTTCAGGACACTAGTTTGAGACCTAGCTTTCTCACCCTCAAACTGAATTTGAAATTCTATCAAGCTATGATCACTCTTCCCAAGAGGATTCTTCACTACAAGATCATTAATTAATCCAGACTATTTCCACATTACCAGATCTAAAATAGTTTGCTCCCGGTTGGTTCCACAATGTAGTGTTCCAAAAAACCATACCGAATACAGTCTATGAACTCTTCCTCAAGGCTACCTTTACCATTTTGATTTGTTCATTCACATTGGCCATTAAATTCCCTGCAGTACCAACCTTCTGTAGGAGTTGATCTCCGTCGCAGCCAGAAGCAAATCCAGCAGCTTTGGAACAGAATCATCATCATCATAGGCAGTCCCTCGGAATTGAGGAAGACTTGCCTCCCCTCTTAAAATGAGTCCTTAGGTGACTGAACAGTCCGAGAACCACAGTCCCTGTCACAGATGGGATAAATAGTCATTAAGGAAAGGGATGGGTAGGATTTGTTTGCCGCACGCTCTTTCCGCTGTCTGTGGTTGAATTCTGCATGCTCTCGGCGATGAAACTCGAGGAGGAGGAAGAGGAGGAGGCGGAGGAGGCAGAGGAGGAGGGTGAGATGGAGGAGGAGGAGGAGGCAGAGGAGGAGGGTAAGATGGAGGAGAAGGAGGAGGAGGAGGTAGAAGAGGAAGAGGTAGAGGATGAGGAGGAGGGTGAGGTGGAGGAAGGGGGGACGAGGAGGAGGAGGAGGATGAGGAGGAGGAGGAGGAGGTGGAAGAGGAGGGGAAGGAGGAGGTGAAAGAGGAGGAAGAGGAGGAGGATAAGGTGGAAGAGGATGAGGAGAAAGTGGAGGAGGAGGAAGAGGCGCAAGAGGAATTGGAAGAGGAGGAGGAGGAGGTGGAAGAGGAGGGGAAGGAGGAGGTGAAAGAGATGGGGAAGGAGGAGGTGGAAGAGGAGGGGAAGGAGGAGGTGGAAGAGGAGGAAGAGGAGGAGGAGGAGGTGGAAGAGGTGGAAGAGGAGGAGGAGGAGGAGAATGAGGAGGAAGAGGAGGATGAGGAGGAGGTGGAGGAGGTGGAAGAGGAGGAGGAGGATGAGGAGGAAGAGGATGAGGAGGAGGAGGATGAGGAAGAGGTGGAAGAGGAGGAGGTGGAGTAGGAGGAGGAGGAGGAATAGGAGGAGGAGGAGGAAGAGGCCTCCTCATCACATCTCTGTGGCTGCCCTCCTCAGCTCTATCCAGCCAGACTCACTTTGTTCCTTGTGGAGGTCTCCTTTGCCTGTCAGCAGAAAAGAAGACCTCCCCGTGTGCTCTGACAGCCTCCGCCAGAGTATTCAGCGATGAATCAGGAAAGCATCGCGCTGCCTTTGGCTGTCCATCCTGTTATAGATGTATACTTGGATTTACTCTGTACAGCCACCAGAGGGCTCATCCCCTGGAGTCCAAAAGGATACCATAATCCCTTGGGAGCACAGGTATTTAAGGAGGGCTCACAGGTTGGAGAGGTACTCTGGAGACCTGCAATAAAAGACTAAGGTCACAGTGAGCTCACAGTGTTCAGTCTGACTCTTTCTCCATACATAACAACTGGCGATGTGACACAGATAGCAAAGCCAAAGATGCATAGAACAGTGGGCATCCTGGAGAAATCTTTGGAGGGAGATGATTGGGAAACTTTTGTGGAGCGACTCGACCAATGCTTCATGGCCAATAAGCTAGATGTGGAAGAGAATGATGCTATGATTCTATGATTGTATGATTCTATGATTCTGTGATTCTATGATTCTATGATTCTATGATTCTGTGATTTTATGATTCTATGATTCTATGATTCTATGATTCTATGATTCTATGGTTCTATGATTCTATGATTCTATGATTATATGGTTATGTGATTCTATGATTCTGTGATTCTATGATTCTATGATTCTATGATTCTGTGATGCTGTGATTCTATGATTCTATGATTCTATGATTCTATGATTCTATAGTTATGTGATTTTATGATTCTATGACTCTATGATACTGTAATTCTGTGATTCTATGATTCTATGATTCTATGATTCTATCATTCTATGGTTCTATGATTCTGTGATTCTATCATTCTATGGTTCTATGATTCTGTGATTCTATGATTCTATGCTTATGTGATTCTATGGTTATGTAATTCTATGATTCTATGAGTCTATGAATTTATGATTCTGTGATTCTGTGATTCTATGATTGTATGATTCTATGATTCTGTGATTTTATGGTTCTATGATTCTGTGATTCTATGATTCTATGATTCTAAGATTCTATGATTCTGCGATTCTATGATTCTGTGATTCTATGATTCTATAATTCTGTGATTCTATGATTCTATTATTCTGTGATTCTATGATTCTATGATTCTCTGGTTCTATGAGTCTATGATTCTATGATTCTATGCTTCTATGATTCTATGATTCTATGATTCTGTGATTCTGTGACTCTATGATTCTATGATTCTGTGATTCTGTGATTCTATGGTTCTATGATTCTATGGTTCTATGGTTCTATGATTCTATGATTCTATGATTCTGTGATTCTATGATTCTTCTATTGTATGATTCTATGATTCTATGGTTCTCTGATTCTCTGATTCTATGATTACGTGATTCTGTGATACTGTGATTCTATGATTGTATGATTCTATGATTCTACGATTCTACGGTTCTATGATTCTATGATTCTATGATTCTATGGTTCTCTGATTCTATGATTCTATGATTCTATGATTCTATGGTTACGTGATTCTGTGATACTGTGATTCTGTGATTCTATGATTCTATGATTCTATGATTCTATGGTTGTATAATTCTGTGATTCTATGATTCTATGATTATGTGATTCTGTAAGAGAAATTTGGCATTAGGGGTACCAGCGGGACAAGGGTTAAAGTGCTGGTTCCTGCAATGGCCCATAAGGAGGTAAAAGGCCTCTCTTCGGCCTTGTACCAAGGCTAAAGAAGTTATCAATTCAATAATATTCCGACAGGATACGATGTGAGAACATAAACAGACATTGATAAGACCTTGCGAAGAGGCTCGAGGCGACTCACAGGCACCAAGGAAATGTATAACAAATTCCGACATAATGAAGTCATTCTAGTCACGGCCTAAAGCGGTCACGAGGGTCTTGGCCTGTCCATCCAAAGTAGCACTAATAAGGTAGTCTAATTAGAGAAGTAGCACTGATAAGGTAGTTCAATTAGAAATCTAGGGAGGTATTGTCCGGGAACAGAGGGGTTTTGAAATGTATAAAAGTTGTATGATTGTGCTGTTCGGGGAGCATCTCCACTCACAGGCGACTGTGATAAGAGGTGTTCCCGGACGTTCGTAATAAAGATCGTTATACTTTGCCATCCATCTCTGTCTGCTAACTTCGCGAATTGCTACGTGGGCTGGGGTGAGCGTCGACCCTCTATATCAGTGGGCCCGCTCGTGGGAGAGGAAGCCTTCCCATCTCCCCCTTACATTTGGCGCTGCGAGCAGGGTACGGACTTCCCGAATGGAACAATGACCCAGCTGTTGGGGTGAGTATGTTTTAATTTACCACCTTCAAGTTAGAGCTGTGGCATTGTAAACCACAAGGGAAGGACATCCATACAAAAAAAACACCTGTAGTGAGTCCCGGAGGGACGGAGACGGAGGACAAGGACGATCTCGGGGTAAAAGGGGGTCAAAAGGTGCATCCTAAAATGCGCACGTGGAGGTAGCACGGCAGTGCGATCAGGGTACGACGCAAGGGAAGATATAGAGGGAGAGGGAGGTCTATTGACCCGAAGCGGTACGAGCGCATGGTGCTGAGACGAGAGAGAGAGAGGGAATAGAGACAACGTCCCTGAGCAGTGACGGGATATATTGACCCAAAGCGTGCAGTGGTACGAGTGCACGGCGCCAAGGGAAGACATATAAATAGTGTCCTGCATACCTGACACGAATTTAAGGGAGTACCCAAGACCCTCATATCCCAAAGAAGATGGGTAACATGGCTAGTAAAAAGGCGAATAAAACCAATCATTAATTGTAACTTGCGTAATTACGTAAGGCCATAAAAAAGCTGACAATGACTATCTTAAGAGACATATGGATCCAAAAATAGAACCGGCCATCCAATTAATAAGCTTTGTTGAATGAAGTGAGACTTTTGTAAATGTCTGTCGTTGAATGAGAGTCCCTGTGTGATTTTTTGACTGCGGAATGAACTTTTCATGTTTTCCAAACAGAGTGAAAGTTTTTTAACCCTTTGTAGTGTTGTCCTGTATGTGGGAAGTTTTAAGACATTTTAAGTTAGAAACGCAGGTGTGGATTTATTCGGTAAGTTATGGAGCTAGGAAATGCACAAAGGATAGGTTTGGTGAGCAGAAAACAGCAAGCTTTAGCAGTTTAGAAGAGACATTGTAACGACCTTGAAACTGGAATTTGAAATAACGAAAAGCAGCCCTCCGTGTAAAATACAAAACCTAATTTGAAGAAAGGAGATCTGAAAAAAAAAAGACGTAACGTACTAAATAGGTGCTGACAAAAAAAAAGGGTGTTTGCGATGGAAAAAGACATACTAGTTGATATCGGCTGTGAAAAGAATATTGGTTTAATTGGAAAAAAAAATAATTTGAAGAGGTAAAAGACACTCTCCATTGATGGACGTTGTTTATCAAGAAAAGTCCCGAACAGTCTAAACAAGCAGGAGGGTTTTGAAAATAACGAGGAGAAAAGATCTAAGCTATGTGAACTCAGCACAGAAAGGAAAACTGGGAATTAGAGAACCTTACTGAATTTTTAAATTCTTATGGAACTGGCACGGAAGTTTAGATTTTGTGCTGAGAGAGAGAGAAATAAAACACAAGATTTGCCCAGCGAACAGGACCGTAAAATAAAACGAAATGTTGGAATGTATACAGCTTGTGTGAAAATTGGATTTAAGTAAACAAAATAGCTATTAAAAATGTGTGGTCTCGTTTTAAATCCAAAAAAAATCTTTGGCAAGTACTTGAATTAGAAGTTAAAAATTTTTTTTGGGTGTTTTTAATCTAAAATGCCGTCTTTCCTGATAGACTGTTATTATGACGGCTTTACTAATGATTTCTGCTGTTTTAACGGATTCCTAATTTCTAAGCAAGTTATGAAGGCACAAAGACTTAAAAAATAATTTTTCGGATGATTACGTGAAGTCACATAATGACATCAGGCTTTCTTATAAACCTGTAAAGGAGTTAACCCTTTCCATTGACAGCTGTTTTATACTGGACATTATTAATTTGGATTTCTAAATAGAATAAAAAAGGCTCACCTGACAGATAGAGGAAATGGTGGGATAGTCAGAATAAAAATAAAAACAAAACTAGCCAATGTAATAATACTCGCCTGATACAAATAAAAGAAAGATACTCAAACAAAACAAATTCAAGAGTTAAAGGCTAAGATAAATAAGCTGGAAGAGATTTTTTTTTAAAATGGGACCAGACGGATAGTGCAGTGCGCAGCCATAGCACCATCACCTACGGTAATAGAGCCCACGGTGGATAAGTGTAGTCCACAAACCCAACCTAACCCTTACCTCTGATTTCACAGAGTGACCTCAACATGCATGGATAAAAGATGAGTAGACCAGAACCCAACACCTGGTGACGACCAGGCTATCTGTTTAAAATTTGCAGATAAAACACTCACCGAGATGGGACCGCAGCGGCTACTTCGACTCTGGAGACTCAGGATACTGGGAACCTTAAGGCCCACGCAAGCACTGGATAATACAGATGGACTACGAGAGATATAGCACACGCAGGAAAGACACAACTACATGAACTAGCTTTGTTTAATTTAACTGCCGAAATATGCATCCCAGCAGCCAAGGACTGGAGCAAGGACAGAACTTATTTTAACGCATGGCTATGTCTAGTGTATTAAGTAAGGTTGTAATGCAGCAGGCTGCCGATGCTATGTATGGGGCGCCAGTATGGGGAAGGGCGCAGAAATCCAACTGGATGGAATTTCAGTTCTAGAAGCTCATGTCTGGGCAGGCGAAGATGCAAAACAAGCAGCCAAATCCACCCCGCAAGAGAAACAGAAGGGTGGGAACAGAACGGAACAAAAAGGGGGGCGGATGGAGTGTGAAGCCCTACCACTGCCCCAACAACCACCCTGGGGACAACAAATCTTCCCAGCACAACCACGCAAGTCCCCCCATAAGCCCATCCATAAAGACTGAAGCCAAAGGGGGGCTAGTAATAAAAGAATCTAAAGAAAGGATATAATTAGGATGCGTCAGTGACTACTTAACCTAAATCAAATGGATATCATTCTTCCTAGCTTCTGTGGGAATGAAACTATAAAGTCTATACCAGAACCTGGCACAACGGATCCTTCAAGGCCCAGAATCCACTACCCTGAGATGTGGCAAGGGTTACGACGATGAATTCCATAGACCTGTATGCAATATCTGACCGGGCTAACAACTTAATAGCGTAGTCTTGAGGGGTTTACTGGGGAGGGACATGCGCGGTGGGGAGATGGCGCGGAAGGGGAACTGTTACAGGTGGCCCATATGATGTAACAAAGGGAGACCCCTTATACCAGATCGATAATATCGTTGAAGTAAGAAACCAAACTCGGTTGCGTTACCATCAGTCTGCCAGACGGGTGATAAAAGTTAACAATAGTACCAGATGCATTGCCATAACCGACTGTTATAAAAATAACCAAGTAGTTTTATGTCGAGATACGCCACGAATGACGAATGATGATTGCGGATTCCACCAGATAAACGGATGTATGCTGAGTATTACTCCTCTTGAACACGATCTGGAGACCATCGCTGCCCCGCAAGGGAATGGAGAGTGGTGCGTGAGCACGGGGGCAGCCAACTTAACCATATACATCCCGAGACAACGGAAATCATCCACGGAACAATACCGGAATTAAATGAGGAACAATTACGTCTGGTGCAAGGAATCCAGAATCAAAGATGACAGTAGATCCGGCTGATGGAAGAAATAGACAACTTACAGAGAGACACTAACGCAATGCTGGCTGATCAGCCCTGGTACTCAAAGCTGTGGGACATTGGACTTGATAATCAAATTCGCCCATGGACAAAAATAATATCACATGTACTTATAGTAATACAGGGCCTGGTTCTGATGGTCATGATGGGATTAACATGTGCACGAATTAAACAGGTCAAATGATACATCAGGGCACACACTATGATTAAGGCCATAAGGGATGAAAATTTAAGCAGTGCTACAGGAAGGACTTACCTTATGTAACTCTGTGGGAAGGTTTCAGGAGGTCCCGAAGCTTGGAAGATGGCCACCCAGGTGAACGAACCTATCTGGAACTCGCCTACAGGGAGATAGTTATCGGGAAATATGGCCAGCTTGGCGTATAGCCAAGGGCCAAAAGGGGGTAATTGTAAGAGAAATTTGGCATTAGGGGTACCAGCGGGACAAGGGTTAAAGTGCTGGTTCCTGCAATGGCCCATAAGGAGGTAAAAGGCCTCTCTTCGGCCTTGTACCAAGGCTCCAGAAGTTATCAATTCAATAATATTCCGACAGGATACGATGTGAGAACATAAACAGACATTGATAAGACCTTGCGAAGAGGCTCAAGGTGACTCACAGGCACCAAGGAAATGTATAACAAATTCTGACATAATGAAGTCATTCTAGTCACGGCCTAAAGCGGTCACAAGGGTCTTGGCCTGTCAATCCAAAGTAGCACTAATAAGGTAGTCCAATTAGAGAAGTAGCACTGATAAGGTAGTTCAATTAGAAATCTAGGGAGGTATTGTCCGGGAACAGAGGGGTTTTGAAATGTATAAAAGTTGTATGATTGTGCTGTTCGGGGAGCATCTCCACTCACAGGCGACTGTGATAAGAGGTGTTCCCGGACGTTCGTAATAAAGATCGTTATACTTTGCCATCCGTCTCTGTCTGCTAACTTAGTGAATTGCTACGTGGGCTGGGGCGAGCGTAGACCCTCTATATCAGTGGGCCCGCTCGTGGGAGAGGAAGCCTTCCCATCTCCCCCTTACAATTCTATGATTCTATGATTCTGTGATTCTATGATTCTATGATTCTATGGTTCTATGGTTCTATGATTCTATGATTCTATGATTCTATGGTTCTATGATTCGATGATTCTATGATTCTTTAATTCTGTGTTTCTATGACTCTATGATTCTGTGATTCTGTGATTCTATGATTCTATGATTCTATGGTTCTATGGTTCTATGATTTTATGATTCTATGATTCTGTGATTCTGTGATTCTATGATTCTATGATTCAATGATTCTATGATTCTATGGTTCTATGATTCTATGGTTATGTGATTCCATGATTCCGTGATTCTATGATTCTATGATTCTATGATACTGTGATACTATAATTCTATGATTCTATGGTTCTATGGTTCTGTGACTCTATGATTCTCTGATTCTATGGTTCTATAATTCTATGATACTGTGATTCTATGATTCTATGATTCTGTGATTCGATGATTCTATGATCCTGTGATTCTCTGATTCTATGTTTCTATGATTCTATAATGCTATGATTCTATGGTTCTATGATTCTATGATTCTTTTATTCTATAATTCTATGATTCTATTATTCTATGATTCTATGATTCTATGATTCTATGGTTATGTGATTCTATGATTCTGTGATTCTATGATTCTGTGATTCGGTGATTCTATGATTGTATGGTTCTATGGTTCTATGATTCTATAATTCTATGATTCTATGGTTCCATGATTCGATGATTCTATGATTCTGTGATTCTATGATTCAATGATCCTGTGATTCTATGATTCTATGATTCAATGATTCTATGATTCTATGGTTCTCTGATTCTATAGTTCTATGATTCTATGGTTGCATGATTCTGTGATTCTGTGATTCTATGATTCTATGATTCTATGACTCTATGATACTGTGATTCTATGATTCTATAATTTTATGGTTCTGTGGTCTTTGACTCTATGATTTTCTGATTCTATGGTTCTATGATTATATGATACTGTGATTCTATGATACTGTGATTCTGTGATTCTATGATTCTATGATTCTATGATTCTATGATTCTTTTATTCTATGATTCTATGATTCTATGGTTCTATGATTGTATGATTCTTTGATTCTATAGTTATGTGATTCTATGATTCTGTGATTCTATGATTCTATGATTCTGTGATTCTGTGATTTTGTGATTCTATGATTTTATGATTCTATGATTCTATGATTCTATGGTGCAATGATTCAATGATTCTATGATTCTATGATTTTGTGATTCTATGATTCTATGATTCTACGATTCTATGATTCTGTGATTCTATGATTCTATGATTCTGTGATTCGATAATTCTATGATTCTGTGATTCTATGATTCTATGGTTCTATGGTTCTATGATTCTGTGATTCTATGATTCTATGATTCTATGGTTCTATGATTATATGATTTTATGATTCTATGGTTCTATGATTCTATGATTCTATGATTCTATGGTTCTATGAATCTATGATTCTATGATTCTATGAATCTGTGGTTCTATGATTCTATGATTCTATGGTTCTATGGTACTATGATTCTATCATTCCATGATTCTATGGTTACATGATTCTGTGATTCTTTGATTCTATGATTCACTTATGCTATGATGCTATGATTCTATTGTTCTATGATTACATGAGTCTATGGTTCTATGATTCTATGATTCTATGGTTTTCTGATTCTATGATTCTGTGATAATACGGTTCTATGATTCTATGATTCTGTGATTCTGTGATTCTATGGTTCTATTATTCTATGATTCTATGATTCTATGATTCTGTGATTCTGTGATTCTGTGATTCTATGATTTGATGATTCTATGATTCTATGATTCTATGCTTCAAAGGTTCTACGATTCTATGCTTCTATCGTTGTATGATTCTGTGGTTATGTGTTTCCATGATTCTGTGATTCTATGATTCTATGGTTCTATGATTCTATATTTCTATGGTACTATGATTTTATGATTCTATGATTCTATGGTTCTGTGATTCTATGAGTCTATGATTTTATGATTCTATGGTTATGTGATTCTATGATTCTATGATTCTATGATTCTGTGATTCGGTGATTCTATGATTCTGTGATTCTATGATTCTATGGTTCTATGATTCGATGATTCTTTGATTCTGTGATTCTATGATTCTATGGTTATATGATTCAATTATTCTATGATTCTGTGATTCTGTGATTCTGTATTTCTATGATTTTATGATTCTGTGATTCTGTGATTCTGTGATTCTATGATTCTATGATTCTATGGTTCTATAGTTCTCTGATTCTATGATTCTATGATTCTATGATCCTGTGATTGTATGATTCTGTATTTCTATGATTTTATGATTCTGTGATTCTGTGATTCTATGATTCTATGATTCTATGGTTCTATGGTTCTCTGATTCTATGATTCTATGATTCTATGATCCTGTGATTCTATGATTCTAAGATTCAATGATTCTATGATTCTATGGTTCTCTGATTCTATGATTCTATGATTCTATGGTTACATGATTCTGTGATTCTGTGATTCTATGATTCTATGATTCTATGATTCTATGATACTGTGATTGTATGATTCTATGATTCTATGGTTCTATGGTCTTTGACTCCATGATTTTCTGATTCTATGGTTCTATGATTCTATGGTTCTATGATTCTATGATTCTTTTATTCTATGATTCTATGATTCTATGGTTCCATGATTGTATGATTCTTTGATTCTATGGTTATGTGATTCCATGATTCTGTGATTCTATGATTCTATGATTCTATGATTCTGTGATTCTGTGATTCTGTGATTCTATGATTCTATGATTCTGGAATTCTATGATTCTATGATTCTATGATTTTATGATTCTATGATTCTATTGTGCTATGATTCTATGATTCTATGATTCTATGGTTCTATGATTCTATGATTTTATGATTTTATGGTTCTATGATTCTATGATTCTATGGTTCTATGAATCCATGATTCTATGATTCTATGAATCTGTGGTTCTATGATTCTATGATTCTGTCGTTCTATGGTACTATGATTCTACCATTCCATGATTCAATGTTTATGTGATTCTGTGATTCTTTGATTCTATGATTCTCTTATTCTATGATGCTATGATTCTATTGTTCTATGATTCCATGAGTCTATGGTTCTATGATTCTATGATTCTATGGTTTTATAATTCTATGATTCTGTGATAATACGGTTCTATGATTCTATGATTCTATGATTCTGTGATTCTGTGATTCTATGGTTCTATTATTCTATGATTCTATGATTCTATGATTCTGTGATTCTGTGATGCTGTGATTCTATGATTTGATGATTCTATGATTCTATGCTTCTAAGGTTCTACGATTCTATGCTTCTATCGTTGTATGATTCTGTGGTTATGTGTTTCCATGATTCTGTGATTCTATGATTCTATGATTCTATATTCTATATTTCTATGGTACTATGATTCTATGATTCTATGATTCTATGGTTATGTGATTCTATGATTCTGTGATTCTATGATTCTATGATTCTATGATTTTATGATTCTGTGATTCGGCGATTCTATGATTGTATTGTTCTATGGTTCTATGATTCAATGATTCTATGATTCTGTGATTCTGTATTTCTATGATTCTATGATTCTGTGATTCTGTGATGCTGTGATTCTGTGATTCTATGATTCTATGATTCTATGATTCTATGATACTGTGATTCTATGATTCTATGATTTTATGTTTCTATGGTCTTTGACTCTATGATTTTCTGATTCTATGGTTCTATGATTCTATGATTCTATGATTCTATGGTTCCATGATTGTATGATTCTTTGATTCTATGGTTATGTGATTCTATGATTCTGTGATTCTATGATTCTATGATTCTATGATTCTATGATTCTGTGATTCTGTGATTCTGTGATTCTATGATTCTATGATTCTGGAATTCTATAATTCTATGATTCTATGATTTTATGATTCTATGATTCTATGGTGCTATGATTCTATGATTCTATGATTTTCTGATTCTATGATTCTATGATTCTATGATTCTATGATTCTATGATTCTGTGATTCTATCATTCTATGATTCTGTGATTCTATAATTCTATGATTCTGTGATTCTATGATTCTATGGTTCTATGGTTCTATGATTCTGTGATTCTATGATTCTATGATTCTATGGTTCTATGATTCTATGATTTTATGATTCTATGCTTCTATGATTCTATGATTCTATGGTTCTATGAATCTATGATTCTATGATTCTATGAATCTGTGGTTCTATGATTCTATGATTCTGTCGTTCTATGGTACTATGATTCTACCATTCCATGATTCTATGGTTACGTGATTCTGTGATTCTTTGATTCTATGATTCTCTTATTCTATGATGCTATGATTCTATTCTTCTATGATTCTGTGATTCTATGGTTCTATGATTCTATGATTCTATGATTCTGTGATTCTGTGATTCTATGGTTCTATTATTCTTTGATTCTATGATTCTATGATTCTGTGATTCTGTGATTCTGTGATTCTGTCATTCTATGATTTGATGATTCTATGATTCTATGCTTCTAAGGTTCTTCGATTCTATGATTCTATCGTTCGATGATTCTGTGGTTATGTGATTCCATGATTCTGTGATTCTATGATTCTATGATTCTATGATTCTATATTTCTATGGTACTATGATTCTATGATTCTATGATTCTATGATTCTATGATGCTGTGATTCTATGATTCTATGATTCTATGTTTCTATGATTCTGTGGTTCTATGATACCATGATTCTACGGTTCTATGATTCTGTGGTTATGTGATTCCATGATTCTGTGATTCTATGATTCTATGATTATATGATTCTATGATACTGTGATTCTATGATTCTATGATTCAATGATTCTATGGTTCTGTGATTCTATGATTCTATGATTCTATGGTTCTATGAGTCTATGATTCTGTGATTCTATGATTCTATGATTCTGTGATTCTATGATTCTATGATTCTGTGATTTATTATTCTATGATTTTATGATTCTATGATTCTATGGTTCTATGATACCATGATTCTATGGTTCTATGATTCTGTGGTTATATGATTCCATGATTCTGTGATTCTATGATTCTATGATTATATGATTCTATGATACTGTGATTCTATGATTCTATGATTCTATGATTCTATGGTTCTGTGATTCTATGATTCTATGATTCTATGGTTCTATGAGTCTATGATTCTGTGATTCTATGATTCTATGATTCTATGGTTCTATGATTCGATGATTCTATGGTTATGTGATTCTATGATTCTATGATTCTATGATCCTATGATTCTATGATTTTATGATTCTATGATTCTATTGTTCTATGATTTTATGATTCTGTGATTCTATGATTCTATGATTCTATGATTCTGTGATTCTATGATTTTATGATTCTATCGTTCTATAATTATGATTCTACGATTCTATGATTCTATGATTCTATGATTCTGTGGTTCTTTGGTTCTATGTTTCTATGATTCTGTGATTCTATGATTCTGTAATTCTATGATTTTATGATTTTATGATTCTATGATTCTATGGTTCTATGATTCTATGATTCTATTGTTCTATGATTTTATCATTCTGTGATTCTATGATTCTATGATTCTATGATTCTGTGATTCTATGATTCTGTGATTCTATGATTCTGTGATTCTATGATTCTATATTTCTATGATTCTATGATTCTATGATTCTATGATTCTATGATTCTGTGATTCAATATTTAGGTGATTCTATGATTCTATGATTCTATGATTATATGATTCTATGATACTGTGATTCTATGATTTTATGATTCTATGATTCTATGGTTCTATGATTCTATGATTCTATTGTTCTATGATTTTATCATTCTGTGATTCTATGATTCTATGATTCTATGCTTCTATGATTCTATGATTCTGTGATTCTATGATTCTGTGATTCTATGATTCTGTGATTCTATGATTCTATATTTCTATGATTCTATGATTCTATGATTCTATGATTCTATGATTCTGTGATTCAATATTTAGGTGATTCTATGATTCTATGATTCTATGATTCTATGATTCTATGATTCTGTGGTTCTGTGATTCTATGATTCTTTGTTTCTATGATTCTATGATACAATGATTCTGTGATTCTATGATACAATGATTCTCTGATTCTCTGATTCTATGATTCTATGATTCTATGATTCTATGATTCTATATTCTATATTTCTATGGTACTATGATTCTATGATTCTATGATTCTATGATTCTATGGTTATGTGATTCTATGATTCTGTGATTCTATGATTCTATGATTCTATGATTCTATGATTCTGTGATTCGGTGATTCTATGATTGTATTGTTCTATGGTTCTATGATTCAATGATTCTATGATTCTGTGATTCTGTATTTCTATGATTCTATGATTCTGTGATTCTGTGATGCTGTGATTCTGTGATTCTATGATTCTATGATTCTATGATTCTATGATACTGTGATTCTATGATTCTATGATTTTATGTTTCTATGGTCTTTGACTCTATGATTTTCTGATTCTATGGTTCTATGATTCTATGATTCTATGATTCTATGGTTCCATGATTGTATGATTCTTTGATTCTATGGTTATGTGATTCTATGATTCTGTGATTCTATGATTCTATGATTCTATGATTCTGTGATTCTGTGATTCTGTGATTCAATGATTCTATGATTCTGGAATTCTATAATTCTATGATTCTATGATTTTATGATTCTATGATTCTATGATTTTGTGATTCTATGATTCCATGATTCTATGATTCTACGATTCTATGATTCTGTGATTCTATGATTCTATGATTCTGTGATTCTATAATTCTATGATTCTGTGATTCTATGATTCTATGGTTCTATGGTTCTATGATTCTGTGATTCTATGATTCTATGATTCTATGGTTCTATGATTCTATGATTTTATGATTCTATGCTTCTATGATTCTATGATTCTATGGTTCTATGAATCTATGATTCTATGATTCTATGAATCTGTGGTTCTATGATTCTATGATTCTGTCGTTCTATGGTACTATGATTCTACCATTCCATGATTCTATGGTTACGTGATTCTGTGATTCTTTGATTCTATGATTCTCCTATTCTATGATGCTATGATTCTATTGTTCTATGATTCTGTGATTCTGTGATTCTATAGTTCTATTATTCTTTGATTCTATGATTCTATGATTCTGTGATTCTGTGATTCTGTGATTCTATGCTTCTAAGGTTCTACGATTCTATGATTCTATCGTTCGATGATTCTGTGGTTATGTGATTCTATGATTCTGTGATTCTATGATTCTATGATTCTATGATTCTATATTTCTATGGTACTATGATTCTATGATTCTATGATTCTATGATTCTGTGATTTTATGATTCTATGATTCTATGTTTCTATGATTCTGTGGTTCTATGATACCATGATTCTACGGTTCTATGATTCTGTGGTTATGTGATTCCATGATTCTGTGATTCTATGATTCTATGATTATATGATTCTATGATACTGTGATTTTATGATTCTATGATTCTATGGTTCTGTGATTCTATGATTCTATGATTCTATGGTTCTATGAGTCTATGATTCTGTGATTCTATGATACTATGATTCTGTGATTTATTATTCTATGATTTTATGATTCTATGATTCAATGGTTCTATGATACCATGATTCTATGGTTCTATGATTCTGTGGTTATGTGATTCCATGATTCTGTGATTCTATGATTCTATGATTATATGATTCTATGATACTGTGATTCTATGATTCTATGATTCTATGATTCTATGGTTCTGTGATTCTATGATTCTATGATTCTATGGTTCTATGAGTCTATGATTCTGTGATTCTATGATTCTATGATTCTATGGTTCTATGATTCTATGATTCTATGGTTATGTGATTCTATGATTCTATGATTCTATGATCCTATGATTCTATGGTTCTATGATTCTATGATTCTATTGTTCTATGATTTTATGATTCTGTGATTCTTTGATTCTATGATTCTATGATTCTGTGATTCTATGATTTTATGATTCTATCGTTCTATAATTATGATTCTACGATTCTATGATTCTATGATTCTATGATTCTGTGGTTCTTTGGTTCTATGTTTCTATGATTCTGTGATTCTATGATTCTGTAATTCTATGATTTTATGATTTTATGATTCTATGATTCTATGGTTCTATGATTCTATAATTCTATTGTTCTATGATTTTATGATTCTGTGATTCTATGATTCTATGATTCTATGATTCTGTGATTCTATGATTTTATGATTCTATCGTTCTATAATTATGATTCTACGATTCTATGATTCTATGATTCTATGATTCTGTGGTTCTTTGATTCTATGATTCTATGATTCTGTGAATCTATGATTCTGTAATTCTGTGATTCTATGATGCTATTATTCTGTGATTCTATGATTCTATGGTTCTATGATTCTATGATTTTATGATTCTATGCTTCTATGATTCTATGATTCTATGGTTCTATGAATCTATGATTCTATGATTCTATGAATCTGTGGTTCTATGATTCTATGATTCTGTCGTTCTATGGTACTATGATTCTACCATTCCATGATTCTATGGTTACGTGATTCTGTGATTCTTTGATTCTATGATTCTCCTATTCTATGATGCTATGATTCTATTGTTCTATGATTCTGTTTTCTATGGTTCTATGATTCTATGATTCTATGATTCTGTGATTCTGTGATTCTATAGTTCTATTATTCTTTGATTCTATGATTCTATGATTCTGTGATTCTGTGATTCTGTGATTCTATGATTTGATGATTCTATGATTCTATGCTTCTAAGGTTCTACGATTCTATGATTCTATCGTTCGATGATTCTGTGGTTATGTGATTCTATGATTCTGTGATTCTATGATTCTATGATTCTATGATTCTATATTTCTATGGTACTATGATTCTATGATTCTATGATTCTATGATTCTATGATTCTGTGATTCTATGATTCTATGATTCTATGTTTCTATGATTCTGTGGTTCTATGATACCATGATTCTACGGTTCTATGATTCTGTGGTTATGTGATTCCATGATTCTGTGATTCTATGATTCTATGATTATATGATTCTATGATACTGTGATTTTATGATTCTATGATTCTATGGTTCTGTGATTCTATGATTCTATGATTCTATGGTTCTATCAGTCTATGATTCTGTTATTCTATGATTCTATGATTCTGTGATTCTATGATACTATGATTCTGTGATTTATTATTCTATGATTTTATGATTCTATGATTCAATGGTTCTATGATACCATGATTCTATGGTTCTATGATTCTGTGGTTATGTGATTCCATGATTCTGTGATTCTATGATTCTATGATTATATGATTCTATGATACTGTGATTCTATGATTCTATGATTCTATGATTCTATGGTTCTGTGATTCTATGATTCTATGATTCTATGGTTCTATGAGTCTATGATTCTGTGATTCTATGATTCTATGATTCTATGTTTCTATGATTCTATGATTCTATGGTTATGTGATTCTATGATTCTATGATTCTATGATCCTATGATTCTATGGTTCTATGATTCTATGATTCTATTGTTCTATGATTTTATGATTCTGTGATTCTTTGATTCTATGATTCTATGATTCTGTGATTCTATGATTTTATGATTCTATCGTTCTATAATTATGATTCTACGATTCTATGATTCTATGATTCTATGATTCTGTGGTTCTTTGGTTCTATGTTTCTATGATTCTGTGATTCTATGATTCTGTAATTCTATGATTTTATGATTTTATGATTCTATGATTCTATGGTTCTATGATTCTATGATTCTATTGTTCTATGATTTTATCATTCTGTGATTCTATGATTCTATGATTCTATGATTCTGTGATTCTATGATTTTATGATTCTATCGTTCTATAATTATGATTCTACGATTCTATGATTCTATGATTCTATGATTCTGTGGTTCTTTGATTCTATGATTCTATGATTCTGTGAATCTATGATTCTGTAATTCTGTGATTCTATGATGCTATTATTCTGTGATTCTATGATTCTATGGTTCTATGATTCTATGATTTTATGATTCTATGCTTCTATGATTCTATGATTCTATGATTCTATGATTCTATGATTCTGTGATTCTATGATTCTATGATTCTATGTTTCTATGATTCTGTGGTTCTATGATACCATGATTCTACGGTTCTATGATTCTGTGGTTATGTGATTCCATGATTCTGTGATTCTATGATTCTATGATTATATGATTCTATGATACTGTGATTTTATGATTCTATGATTCTATGGTTCTGTGATTCTATGATTCTATGATTCTATGGTTCTATCAGTCTATGATTCTGTGATTCTATGATTCTATGATTCTGTGATTCTATGATACTATGATTCTGTGATTTATTATTCTATGATTTTATGATTCTATGATTCAATGGTTCTATGATACCATGATTCTATGGTTCTATGATTCTGTGGTTATGTGATTCCATGATTCTGTGATTCTATGATTCTATGATTATATGATTCTATGATACTGTGATTCTATGATTCTATGATTCTATGATTCTATGGTTCTGTGATTCTATGATTCTATGATTCTATGGTTCTATGAGTCTATGATTCTGTGATTCTATGATTCTATGATTCTATGTTTCTATGATTCTATGATTCTATGGTTATGTGATTCTATGATTCTATGATTCTATGATCCTATGATTCTATGGTTCTATGATTCTATGATTCTATTGTTCTATGATTTTATGATTCTGTGATTCTTTGATTCTATGATTCTATGATTCTGTGATTCTATGATTTTATGATTCTATCGTTCTATAATTATGATTCTACGATTCTATGATTCTATGATTCTATGATTCTGTGGTTCTTTGGTTCTATGTTTCTATGATTCTGTGATTCTATGATTCTGTAATTCTATGATTTTATGATTTTATGATTCTATGATTCTATGGTTCTATGATTCTATGATTCTATTGTTCTATGATTTTATCATTCTGTGATTCTATGATTCTATGATTCTATGATTCTATGATTCTGTGATTCTATGATTTTATGATTCTATCGTTCTATAATTATGATTCTACGATTCTATGATTCTATGATTCTATGATTCTGTGGTTCTTTGATTCTATGATTCTATGATTCTGTGAATCTATGATTCTGTAATTCTGTGATTCTATGATGCTATTATTCTGTGATTCTATGATTCTATGGTTCTATGATTCTATGATTTTATGATTCTATGCTTCTATGATTCTATGATTCTATGGTTCTTTGAATCTATGATTCTATGATTCTATGAATCTGTGGTTCTATGATTCTATGATTCTGTCGTTCTATGGTACTATGATTCTACCATTCCATGATTCTATGGTTACGTGATTCTGTGATTCTTTGATTCTATGATTCTCCTATTCTATGATGCTATGATTCTATTGTTCTATGATTCTGTGATTCTATGGTTCTATGATTCTATGATTCTATGATTCTGTGATTCTGTGATTCTATAGTTCTATTATTCTTTGATTCTATGATTCTATGATTCTGTGATTCTGTGATTCTGTGATTCTATGATTTGATGATTCTATGATTCTATGCTTCTAAGGTTCTACGATTCTATGATTCTATCGTTCGATGATTCTGTGGTTATGTGATTCTATGATTCTGTGATTCTATGATTCTATGATTCTATGATTCTATGATTCTATGATTCTATGGTTATGTGATTCTATGATTCTATGATTCTATGATCCTATGATTCTATGGTTCTATGATTCTATGATTCTATTGTTCTATGATTTTATGATTCTGTGATTCTATGATTCAATGATTCTATGATTCTGTGATTCTATGATTTTATGATTCTATCGTTCTATAATTATGATTCTACGATACTATGATTCTATGATTCTATGATTCTATGATTCTGTGGTTCTTTGGTTCTATGTTTCTATGATTCTGTGATTCTATGATTCTGTAATTCTATGATTTTATGATTTTATGATTCTATGATTCTATGGTTCTATGATTCTTTGGTTCTATGTTTCTATGATTCTGTGATTCTATGATTCTGTAATTCTATGATTTTATGATTTTATGATTCTATGATTCTATGGTTCTATGATTCTATGATTCTATTGTTCTATGATTTTATGATTCTGTGATTCTATGATTCTATGATTCTATGATTCTGTGATTCTATGATTTTATGATTCTATCGTTCTATAATTATGATTCTACGATTCTATGATTCTATGATTCTATGATTCTGTGGTTCTTTGATTCTATGATTCTATGATTCTGTGAATCTATGATTCTGTAATTCTGTGATTCTATGATGCTATTATTCTGTGATTCTATGATTCTATATTTCTATGATTCTATGATTCTATGATTCTATGCTTCTATGATTCTATGATTCTGTGATTGTATGATTCTGTGATTCTATGATTCTGTGATTCTATGATTCTATATTTCTATGATTCTATGATTCTATGATTCTATGATTCTATGATTCTGTGATTCAATATTTAGGTGATTCTATGATTCTATGATTCTGTGATTCTATGATACAATGATTCTGTGATTCTATGATACAATGATTCTCTGATTCTCTGATTCTATGTTTCTATGATTCTATGAATCTGTGATTCGATGATTCTATGTTACTATGATTTTATGATTCTACGATTCTATGATTCTGTGATTCTATGATTCTATGATTCTGTGATACTATGATTCTATGCTTCTATGATTCTATGATTCCGTGATTCAATATTTATGTGATTCTGTGATTCTATGATTCTATGATTCTATAATTCTGTGGTTCTGTGATTCTATGATTCTTTGTTTCTATGATTCTATGATTCTGTGATTCTGTGATTCTATGATACAATGATTCTGTGATTCTGTGATACAATGATTCTCTGATTCTATTATTCTTTGATTCTATGGTTCTATGATTCTATGTTTATCTGATTCTATGATTCGACGATTTTATGGTTATGTGATTCTATGATTCTATGATTCTATGATTCTATGTTTGTGTGATTATATGATTCTATGATTCTGTGATTCGATGGTTATGTGATTCTATGATTCTTCGATTCTATGATTGTATGATTGTATGATTCTATGATTCTATGGTTCTATGATTCTATGATTCTGTGATTCTATGATTATCTTATTCTGTTATTCTAGGATGTTATGATTCTATGATCATGTGATTCTTTGTTTCTATGATTCTATGGTTATGTAATTCTATGATTCTATGAGTCAGTGTTCTGTGATTCTATGATTCTATGATCCTATGATTCTATGATTCTATGATTCTGTGATTCTGTGATTCTATGGTTGTATGATTCTACGATTCTGTGATTCTATGATTCTATGATTCTTTCATTCTGTTATTCTATGATTCTATTATTCTGTGATTCTATGATTCTGTAATTCTGTGATTCTATGATGCTATGATTCTATGGTTCAATGATTCTATGATGTAATTATTCTATGGTACTATGATTCTATGATTCTATGATTCTATGATTCTATGATTCTGTGATTCTGTCATTCTATGATTCTATGTATATGATTCTATGATTCTGTGATTCTATGATTTTATGATTCTACTGTTCTATAATTCTATGATTCAAGATTATATGACTCTATAATTCTGTGATTCTATGATTTTATGATTCTACCGTTCTATAATTCTATGATTCTATAATTCTGTTATTCTATGATTCTATGATTCTGTGATTCTATGATTCTGTAATTCTGTGATTCTATGATGCTATGATTCTATGGTTCTATGATTCTATGATTCAATTGTTCTATAGTACTATGATTCTATGATTCTATGATTCTATGATTCTATGATTCTGGAATTCTATAATTCTATGATTCTATGATTTTATGATTCTATGATTCTATGGTGCTATGATTCTATGATTCTGTGATTCTGTGATTCTGTGATTCTGTGATTCTATGATTTGATGATTCTATGATTCTATGCTTCTAAGGTTCTACGATTCTATGATTCTATCGTTCGATGATTCTGTGGTTATGTGATTCCATGATTCTGTGATTCTATGATTCTATGATTCTATGATTCTATATTTCTATGGTACTATGATTCTATGATTCTATGATTCTATGATTCTGTGATTCTATGATTCTATGATTCTATGTTTCTATGATTCTGTGGTTCTATGATACCATGATTCTACGGTTCTATGATTCTGTGGTTATGTGATTCCATGATTCTGTGATTCTATGATTCTATGATTATATGATTCTATGATTTTATGATTCTATGATTCTATGGTTCTGTGATTCTATGATTCTATGATTCTATGGTTCTATGAGTCTATGATTCTGTGATTCTATGATTCTATGATTCTGTGATTCTATGATTCTATGATTCTGTGATTTATTATTCTATGATTTTATGATTCTATGATTCTATGGTTCTATGATACCATGATTCTATGGTTCTATGATTCTGTGGTTATGTGATTCCATGATTCTGTGATTCTATGATTCTATGATTATATGATTCTATGATACTGTGATTCTATGATTCTATGATTCTATGATTCTATGGTTCTATGATTCTATGATTCTATGGTTATGTGATTCTATGATTCTATGATTCTATGATCCTATGATTCTATGGTTCTATGATTCTATGATTCTATTGTTCTATGATTTTATGATTCTGTGATTCTATGATTCTATGATTCTATGATTCTGTGATTCTATGATTTTATGATTCTATCGTTCTATAATTATGATTCTACGATTCTATGATTCTATGATTCTATGATTCTGTGGTTCTTTGGTTCTATGTTTCTATGATTCTGTGATTCTATGATTCTGTAATTTTATGATTTTATGATTTTATGGTTCTATGATTCTATGATTCTATCATTCTATGATTCTATGGTTATATGATTCTATGATTCTGTGATTCTATGATTTTATGATTCTACTGTTCTATAATTCTATGATCCAAGATTATATGACTCTATAATTCTGTGATTCTATGATTTTATGATTCTACCGTTCTATAATTCTATGATTCTATAATTCTGTTATTCTATGATTCTATGATTCTGTGATTCTATGATTCTGTAATTCTGTGATTCTATGATGCTATGATTCTATGGTTCTATGATTCTATGATTCAATTGTTCTATAGTACTATGATTCTATGATTCTATGATTCTATGATTCTGTGATTCTATGATTCTATGATTCTATTATTCTGTGATTCTATGATTCTATGTTTCTATGATTCTATGATTCTATGATTCTATGATTCTGTGATTCTATGCTTCTATGATTCTATGGTTCTATGATTCTATGATTCTTTAGTTCTATGATTCTATGATTCTATTATTCTATGATTCTATGATTCAATTGTTCTATGGTACTATGATTCTATGATTCTATGATTCTATGATTCTGTGATTCTATGATTCTATGATTCTATGATTCTATGATTCTATGGTTCTATGTTTCTATGATTCTATGATTCTATGATTCTATGGTTATGTGATTCTATGATTCTATGATTCTATGGTTATATGATTCTATGATTCTATGTTTCTATGGTTCTGTGATTCTATGATTCTATCATTGTATGATTCTATGATTCTATGATTCTATGATTCTCTGATTCTCTGATTCTTTGATTTTATGGTTCTACGATTCTATGATTCTATGATTCTATGGTTTTATGATTCTATAATTCTATGATTCTATGATTCATTGATTCTATGATTCTATGAGTCTATGATTCGATGGTTATGTGATTCTATGATTCTATGATTCTATGATTCTATTGTTATGTGATTCTATCGTTGTGTGATTCTATTATTACATGATTCTATGTTTCTATGGTTCTATTATTCTTTGGTTACGTGATTCTATGATTCTATGATTCTATGATTCTATGATTCTATGATTCTATGTTTATGTGATTCTATGGTTCTATGATTCTATGATTCTATGGTTATGTGATTCTATGGTTCTATGGTTCTATGGTTATGTGAAGTTGCTGTGAGCAGCCTTTTTCTCAGGACATCGCTTTACTGAGCCACTGCACTGCCCACACGTCCCAGCCCGATGCAAAGGTAACAATTCCGGATATTATTTTAACTGAGGCAAGGCTCACATAGTGTTGCATGTCTGATATCTGCATAGCTGTTGTAATACCCTCCTGTACGGCTCAGAGACATGGACCATGTACAGTAGACACCTCAATTCCCTGGAGAAATACCACCAACGATGTCTCCGCAAGATCCTGAAAATCCCCTGGGAGGACAGATGCACCAACATTAGCGTCCTCAACCAGGCCAACATCCCCAGCATTTACACCTGGGAGTCCCTGGCCCAAGACCGCCCTAAGTGGAGGAAGTGCATCCGAGAGGGCGCTGAGCACCTCGAGTCTCATCGCCGAGAGCATGCAGAAATCAAGTGTAGGCAGCGGAAAGAGCGTGCGGCAAACCAGTCCCACCCGCCCCTTCCCTCCACAACTATCTGTCCCACCTGTAACAGGGACTGTGGTTCTCATATTGGACTGTTCAGCCACCTAAGGACTCATTGCTCGAGTGGTAGCAAGTCTTCCTCGATTCCGAGGGACTGCCTATGAAGATGGTGCATCGTGGAGTGATGGCTTTTACACATCTCAGCCACAGTATGGAGTGGAGGTGGCCGGTGGAGGGGGGAAGGGACTTCTCTCTAGGGAGGATTAGCACGTGCAGGAAGGGTCAAGGGGCCCCACATTCACGTATCTGCAACCTCTCTGTTGCAAGCATTCTTATCTGATCTTTTTTTAGGAGTACCGATATTCTCAGCTGAACTTTTCCCTTTCATTCCTTTGAAACTCCAGCTAGGTCTCCCCCTGTGTTGCAATCATAACTAATTGCACAGTCTCTGACTCTGGTCCTTTCTTCCTCAGGACTTCAAAAACCATGGATCATGCTCACCTCCTTTCATCCCTCCTTACTCCTCAATTTTCTATAAAAACCCAACCTTAGTGACACTGAATCACTGTGTTTACTGAGCCTTCACCCCTTCATTTCCCAACCTCACTGAGGCCCCCTGCATTCGGAGCCTTGAAGCTTGACTATGGTTTCTCATATCGAATATACATATAAAAAACAAGTTGGCTGAAGGCTTGGGCTGGGAAGGGGGAAAGTCTGTTATCACCAGAGGACATATTGTAAGTGAAGGAAGTTAAAGTGATAAAACTCTGCTTTATGCGATATACTTTTGAGAACGCTGCTGTTTTGGAAGGCTACGAGAAGTTCATAATTAAATAATTAACTTGCTGCGTTCAGGAGATAAGAACAGATGTTGGTGAAAGGTCACAACAGACTCAGAGTTAGGTGGGGGGGAGGAGTGGCTATACTATTTAACCGTTATCAATCCAAACCTACGCGCATTGCCTGGAATTCTACTTTGCACGTGGCAGATATGCTAAAGCAGCGTTTTGTCCCTCGGAGATGCGATGCAAACTATTTTTCATCTGTGAGATTCATGTGCGGTTGCAGTTCCGAGAACACGCACCAGACTACTGAGCCAATCAGAAGGCTCCTGTAATAACATTGTTGAGCCACTTGTTCAACAGCAAATGAACCCTTTTACGCAGGAATCCTGCTGTAAGGCCTCAATACAAACAGAAAATGCTGGAAATCTCTGCCAGGTAGCATCCATGTAGAAAAACAGAGTTAACGTGTCGGGTCTGTGACCCTTCATCTTCTTAAGGAAGTGCAGGGGCAGGGAAAGGGGGATGGGAGGAATGAACAAACGGCAAGGTCTGTGATAGGGTGGAAGGCAGGAGAGATTTAAGAGACACAAGGGTCATAGACCCGAAACGCTAACTCTGTTTTTCTCTCCACACCATCATCATCATAGGCAGTCTCTTGGAATCGAGGAAGACTTGCTTCCATTCTTAAAATGAGTCCTGTAATATATGCAGACTATAGATATACTCTCTGTGTTGTCACTGTATAGTTGCATAAGATGGAGACTTGTTTACCTGATAGACTATCAATAAGGTTTACACTGTGTATCTACTATGCTGGCACCACTAGAGGGTGCAACTGGTGGAGACCGGGGTTTCCTGCCCTGGTGGCAGGGGCTGTATAAAAGGCTGCCCACCATGCTTGTGCCTCACTCTGGAGTTACGAATAAAGGACCAAGGTCACTACAGTTTGAGTACAACACATTGCCTCGTAGAGTCATTCATAAGTGCATGACAGACATAACAAGTCCTTAGTTGACTGAACAGTCCAATATGAGAGCTGCAGTCTCTGTCACATGTGGGACAGAGAGTCGTTGAGGGAAAGGGTGGGTGGGACAGGTTTGCCACACACTCTTTCCGCTGCCTGCGCTTGGTTTCTGCATGCTCTCGGCAATGAGACTCGAGTTGCTCAGCACCCTCCCGGATGCACTTCCTCCACTTAGGGCGGTCTTTGGCCAGGGACTCCCAGGTGTCGGTGGGGATGTTGCACTTTATCAGGGAGGCTTTGAGGGTGCCCTTGTAACGTTTCCTCTGCCCACCTTTGCCTGGTTTGCCGTGAAGGAGCTCCGAATAGAGTGCTTGCTTTGGGAGTCTCGTGTCTGGCATGCGGACAATGTGGCCTGCCCAGCGGAGCTGATCGAGTGCGGTCAGTGATTCAATGCTGGGGATGTTGGCCTGGTCGAGGACACTCTCCACAGATGCTGCCTGACCCACTGAGATTGCCAGCATTTTCTGTTTTTATTTGAGATTCCAGCATCCGCAGTGCTTTGCTGTTATGAGGCCGCAGTGCTGTGTAATGACGGAGCAGAGGATACACGGGATAGAAAGTGCAGGCTTTACAGGAGTCGCAAATGATGGAGAGGTAAAATGCCTCATCCGTGCACAAGGGTAGTCCAGCAAGGGACAGACTATACAGCAAGTGTCGGAGGATACTGTACACAGGGCCAGACGGTACAGCAAATGTCCGAGCAAGCTGTACACAGGGTCAGTTGCTGGTTGGGGTTGCCAACTTTGGTTGTACATATTCTTGGAGGTATCCATCACTTGACTTCCTTGCTTCCAACTGCTCCGCCCCCATACTTCCGCCATTAGTCGCACAACAAGTCCATCCTCGCGGGGCCCCGCCTTCCTGATGTCACTTGAGCGTGGAATGGTGGCTCGGACAGTGAGAAATTTCCTTGGTCTTCTTTGAGTAGTTGGCAAAGGATCTATTATGTCTACTATAATGTATTTGCTTCAAGGGCTTTTTACTTAAGAATTCATAGCAACACATTGCTATTAAGAACTAGTTGGTTTATTAGCAAAGGTTTATCAAACGACACATTACCAGTTCATCCACCAGGCTCACAACCATCTGCCTCATCGTGGATCCCCTGAACCCAACTGACTGGGGTTTTATTGAGTCTTGTGAACATCACGTGACTGGCTAAGCCATTCCCAACTCAACAGCTCTACAACTACTTTTAAGTAAAACTATAAATCAAGTGCCCCCCTTAAAAGAGGCACTAGAACTGAAAAATTAAACAAATTAAACTTTGGACATTAAACCAATCAATTCAAATTTGGTTGCCGGGAGTGATGATGCACTCCAGTCCCTCCAGCGCCCACCTCTCGCGGGAGGGCGCGAGCGTACCGGTGGACACCGCATGCTCCATCTCCAAGGACACCCTGGCTCAGCTGTAAGCACGGAAGAGAGGCAGGCAGTCGGGCTGAACGACCCCCTTGACTGCCCGCTGCCTGGAACGGCTGATGGCCCCCTTGGCCATGCCCAGGAGCAGTCCTACGAGGAGGCCTCCCGACCTGCCCGCTCCCCTCCGCACAGGGTGCCCAAAAATCAGGAGTGAGGGACTGAAGTGCAGCCAGAATTTGAGGAGCAGCCCCTTTAAATAGTGGAACAGGGGCTGCAACCTCGTGCATTCAACATAAACATGGAACACGGACTCCTCCAGACTCAACAGCTCTACAACTCTTTTGTTGAGAACAAAAATAAACATTAAATCAAGTGCCCCCTTATGAAAGGGGGAGAGGGAACACGCCAAAGAGTTTTCAAGTGCCCTTTTTTGTTTTTTGGGTTTTTTTGTGTTTTTTTTGGTGGGTTTTTTTGGGCACTAAAACCACAAATTATACAAGTGCCCCCTGGCTAAAAGGGAGGGGGACACTAAAACCCGGCAATAAACCAAATTAAACTGTAAAACATTTATAAAATCAAATTAAAATTTGGTTGCCGGGCGTGATGATGCACTCCAGTCCCTCCGGTGCCCACCTCTTGCGGAAGGCCGCGAGCGTACCGGTGGACACCGCGTGCTCCATCTCCAGGGACACCCTGGCTCGGCTGTAAGCGCGGAAGAGAGGCAGGCAGTCGGGCTGAACGACCCCCTCGACCGCCCGCTGCCTGGACCGGCTGATTGCACCCTTGGCCGTGCCCAGGAGCAGTTCTATGAGGAGGCCCTCGGACCTACCCGCTCCCCTCCGCACAGGGTGCCCAAAGATCAGGAGAGTGGGACTGAAGTGCAGCCAGAATTTCAGGAGCAGCCCCTTTAAATAATGGAACAGGGGCTGCAACCTCGTGCATTCAATAAAAACATGGAACACGGACTCCTCCAGACTTGACAGCTCTACAACTCTTTTGGGGGGGGGGGAACAAATTAAACATTAGATCAAGTGCCCCCCCCGATCTGGGGGACACTCCAGACACTTTTAACTGCCCTCTTTTTTTATATTTTTTGTTTTTTTTGGGTTTTTTTTGTGGGTTTTTTTGTGGGGTTTTTTGTGATCTTGTTTTTAGGGCATTAAAATTATATATTTTACAAGTGCCCCCTATAAAAGGGGAGGGGGGACACTAAAAACCCGGCAATTAAAACAAATTAAACTTTAAAACATGTAAAATCAAATTAAAAGTTGGTTGCCGGTGGTGATAATGCACTCCAGTCTCTCCGGCGCTCACCTCTCGCGGAAGGCCACGACAGCTCTACAACTCTTTTGGAATAAACAATATTAAACATTAAGTCGTGCCCCCCCGATCTGGGGGACACTCCAAACATTTCCCAAAGCCCTTTTTTATTTATTTTTTTGTATTTTTGTAGTTTTTTTTTTGTGTTTTTTTTTTGGGCTCTAAAACCATAATTTACAAGTGCCCCCTATAAAAGGGGAGGGGGACACTAAAAACCGGCAATTAAAACAAATTAAACTTTAAACCATATAAAATCAAATTAAAATTTGGTTGCCGGGGGTGACAATGCACTCCAGTCCCTCCGACGCCCACTTCTCGTGGAAGGCTGCGACAGCTCTACAAACCTGTGAGCATACTCACAGGTGCATACATTACATCTCCCTATGGAACCAGATGTACAGTACAGTAGACACCTCAAGTCGCTGGAGAACTACCACCAACGATGTCTCCGCAAGATCCTACAAATCCCCTGGGAGGACAGACACACCAACATTAGCGTCCTCGACCAGGCCAACATCTCCAGCATTGAAGCACTGACCACACTCGATCAGCTCCGCTGGGCAGGTCACATTGTCTGCATGCCAGACACAAGACTCCCAAAGCAAATGCTCTACTCAGAACCCCTTCACGGCAAACGAGCCAAAGGTGGGCAGAGGAAACGTTACAGGGACGGCCTCAAAGCCTCCCTGATAAAGTGCAACATCCCCACCGACACCTGGGAGTCCCTGGCCAAAGATTTCCCTTAGTGGAGGAAGTGCATCCGGGAGGGCGCTGAGCTCCTCGAGTTTCATCGTCGGGAACATGCAGAAATCAAGCGCAGGCAGCGGAAGGAGCGTGCGGCAAACCAGTCCCACCCACCCTTCCCTCAACGACTATCTGTCCCACCTGTGACAGAGACTGTGGTTCTCGTATTGGACTGTTCAGCCACCTAAGGACTCATGCTAAGAGTGGAAGCAAGTCTTCCTCGATTCCGAGGGACTTCCTATGATGATGACGGTTTAACGTTGCACCCAGATGTTAGCACCTCCAACAATGCAGCACTCCGACAACAACTTGAATTTCCACAGGTCCTTTAACAGTAAAATGTCCCACGGCGCTTCACAGGAGCGTAATCAGACAAAAGTTGATGCCCAGCCAAGAAAAGAGATATTAGGCAGGTCACCAAATGCTTGGTCAAAGAACATAGGAGCAGGAGCAGACCATTCGGCCCCTCGAGCCTGCTCCGCCATTCAAGGAGATCATGGCTGATCTTCTACCTCAACTCCACTTTCCTGCACTGTCCCCATATCCCTTGATTCCCTTAATCATAGAATCATAGAAGTTTACAGCATGGTAGGAGACCATTTCAGCCCATCGTGTCCGCACCAGCCGACCAAGAGCTAGCCAACCTAATCCCACTTTACAGCTCTAGGTCCATAGCCCTGTAGGTTACGGCACTCTAAGTGCACAACCAAGTATTTTTTAAATGTGGCGAGGGTTTCTGCCTCTACCACCCTTTCAGGCAGTGAGTTCCAGACCCCACCACCCTCTGGGTGAAGAGATTTCCCCTCAAATCCCCTCTAAACCTCCCCCCAATTACTTTAAATCTATGCCCCCTGGTTGTTGACCCCTCTGCAATGGGAAACAGGTCCTTCCTATCCACTCTATTTAGGCCCCTCATAATTTTATGCACCTCAAAAAGGTCTCCCCTCAACCTCCTCTGTTCCAAAGAAAACAGACCCAGCATCTCCAATCCTTCCTCATATCCAAAATTCTCCAGACCTTGTACATCTCCTCTGTACCTCTCTGGTACAATCACATCTTTCCTGTAATGTGGTGACCAGAACTGCACGCAGTACTCCAGCTGCGGCCTAACCAGTGTTTTATACAGTTCTTCATAACCTCCCTGCTCTTGTATTCTATGCCTCGACTAATAAAGGAAAGTATTCCGTATGCCTTCTTAACCACTTTATCTACCTGGCCTGCTACCTTAACATAAGAACAGATCAGCCATGATCTTGTTGAATGGCGGAGCAGGCTCGAGGGGCTAGATGGCCTACTCCTGTTCCTAATTCTTATGTTCTTATGTTCTTATGTCTACAGCTTTCTTCTTCATTATCAACCACACAGCCTATTTTTGTATCATCTGCAAACTTCTTAATCATACCCCCAACATTCAAGTCCAAGTCATTGATGTATACCACAAAAAGCAAGGGACCCAGCACTGACCCCTGTGGGACCCCACTGGATACAGCCTTCCAGTCACAAAAACACCTATCGACCATTACCCTTTGCTTCCTGCCTCTGAGCCAATTTTGGATCCAACTTGCCACTGGATCCCATGGGCTTTTACTATCATGACCAGTCTGCAATGTGGGACTTTATCAAAAGTATTGTTAAAATCCATATACAGTACATCATAGGCACTGCCCTCATCGATCCTCCTGGTTACTTCCTCGAAAAATTCAATCAAGTTAGTCAGACATGACCTTACCTTAACAAATCCACGGTGATTGTCCTTGATTATTATATGTATTTCCAAATGAAGATTTATCCTATCCCTCAGGATATTTTCCAATAATTTTCCCACCACTGAGGTTAGGCTGACTGACCTGTAATTACTTGGTCTATCCCTTTCTCCCTTTTTAAATAAAGGTACCACGTTAGCAGTCCTCCAGTCCTCTGGCACCGCACCTGTAGACAGAGAGGACTGGAACATGATGGTCTGAGCCTCTGCTATTTCCTCCTTTGCTTCTCGTAACAGCCTGGCATACATTTCATCCAGGCCTGGGAACTTATCCACTTTCATAGAAACATAGAAACATAGAAACATAGAAACATAGAAAATAGGTGCAGGAGTAGGCCATTCGACCCTTCGAGCCTGCACCGCCATTCAATGAGTTCATGGATGAACATGCAATTTCAGTACCCCATTCCTGCTTTCTCGCCATACCCATTGATCCCCCTAGTAGTAAGGACTACATCTAACTCCTTTTTGAATATATTTAGTGAATTGGCCTCAACAATTTTGTGTGGTAGAGAATTCCACAGGTTCACCACTCTCTGGGTGAAGAAGTTTCTCCTCATCTCGGTCCTAAATGGCTTACCCCTTATCCTTAGACTGTGACTCCTGGTTCTGGACTTCCCCAACATTGAGAACATTCTTCCTGCATCTAACCTGTCTAAATCCATCAGAATTTTAAACGTTTCTATGAGACCCCCTCTCATTCTTCTGAACTCCAGTGAATACAAGCCCAGTTGATCCAGTCTTTCTTGATATGTCAGTCCCGCTGCTAAGCCCCTTAATACTTCCTCTCTCACTATGTTTATCTCATCTAATATTTCACACTACTTCTCCCTCATTGCAAAGTCTGTATCGCCCCTTTTTTTTGTGAAAACAGATGCAAAATATACATTAAGAACCATACCCACGTCTTCTGCCTCCACACACAGATTACCTTTATGGTCTCTAATAGGCCCCACTCTTTCCCTACTAATCTTATTACTGTAAATGTACTTAGAAAACATCTTTGGGTTTTCCCTGATTTTACTTGCCAACATTCTTTCATGCTCTCTCTTTGCTTTCCTGATATCTTTTTTAATTACACTCCTGCACTTCTTATATTCCTTGAGAGTTTCTGCAGTATTGAGTTCTCGGTATCTGACATAAGCTTCCCTTTTTTTCTTTATCTAACCCTATATTTCCCTAGACATCCAAGGGGGCTGTAGATTTGTTAGCCCCATCCTGTTTCTTTAAGGGAACTTACTTGCTCTTTACCCTCAGGATCTCCTCCATGAATGCCTCCCACTGCTCTGACACTGATTTATCATTTCTATCCAAAAATCTATCGATCTCTGTCTTGAATGTACTCAAGGACTGAGCCTCCACAGCCCTCTGGGGTAGAGAATTCCAAAGATTCACCACCCTCTGAGTGAAGAAGTTTCTCCTCATCTCAGTCCTAAATGGCCGACCTCTTATTCTGAGACTGTGACCCCTTGTTCTAGACTCCCCAGCCAGAGGAAACATCTTTCCTGCATCTACCCTGTCAAGCCCTGTAAGAATTGTGTATGTTTCAATGAGATCTCCTCTCATTCTTCTAAACTCTGGAGAATATAGGCTGAGTCTACTCAATCTCTCCATAGGACAATCCCCCCATCCCAGGAATCAGTCTGGTGAACCTTAGTTGCACTCCCTCAATGGCAAATATATCCTTCCTTAGGTAAGGAGACCAAAACTGTGCACAATACTCCAGGTGTGGTCTCACCAGGGCCCTATATAATTGCAGTAAGACGTCTTTATTCTCATACTCAAATCCTCTTGTAATAAAGGACAATGTACCAGCTAGAGCCTGGTGGTGCAGGCTCAAGTGCCAAATGGCCTACTCCTGCACCTATTTTCTATGTTTCTATGTTTCTAAACAGTATCTTAAAGGAGGAGAGATGGAGAGCCAAAAAGATTTGGGAAGAGAGTTGCCAAGCTTGGGGCCCAGAGATCTGAAGCTACGCCACCGATGGAGAGGTGAGGCAAGTGGGGGATGGACAAGAGGCCAAAGTTGGAGGAGTGCAGAGTTCCTGGAGAGTTGTTGAGCTGGTTACAGAGATAGGAAGGAGCCACTCCTCAGTAATGCACTCAAAACAGTGCGCAAGCAGAAGTTATCTAGATATAAAAAGGCTCAAACCCTGGTCTGTGCTCGGTGAGCTTTGGTGAGCTAAGATATCAATTGGGGTGTTAGAGTTACATGTAGCATGCCAAGGCTAAGGAGGTGAAGAATTAGCCAGGGTCGCTGTTTTATTCATGGATCCATTATTCAGTGACACTTGCTGTAAAGTGCCCATGTGGATGTTGGGTAAGGAATGTTGTGTAAGGACAGGACTGGGCTCAGTGTAACTCCCCTCTACCTTGGTCATATAATGTGCCAACGCTCACGGTCTAGACTCAAGCATAGGTGGTCATTTGATAAGGTTCATTGAGGATATCTGGGACCCACAGAATCAAAATTGGGTATAGTGGTATCCAGAGGCCTGTATTAATAATCCAAAGAATTTAAATTCAAATTCCGCCATAGCAGTTTGAGAACTTCAATTCAACGTAAAAAAATTTTGGACAGAATTTTTCGGGGGAAGGTGGGTGGGGGTCAGTGGGCAGGATTGGTGGCAGGTTGGATGGTAAATTTTTCAACTCGCTTCACATGCCTTTCTTGATGCAGCCCTGACACACAGTGCTGGATGACCCAATTCAGGTAATTAGTGGCTTGTTTAGGTCCACTTAAGAATGGTTTTCAGCTTGCATTTTGCATTTTGGCAGCTCGTCAACAGGGCCTCTGCTGGTCGTGGACCACGTCTGTGAAGCTGAGGCGGAAGTTCAGTGGCCATTGAATCATCTGGTGAGTTGACAGCTTCAAATGTAAAGTAAAAGCTCCCATCTTACAGTGATAGCTTCCCTCAGCCACAAGCTCTTCCTCACTGCATTTCCACAACAGATTCACCATGCTGCAAGTCTTTACACAAGTCCCCATCCAGGCTGACCTCATTACCCCTCTCATTTCTACTTCACCTGCCATCTATTCCATCAGCATGGGTGCCCTTTATACTCTCTCATCTTGGTCCTCAGAATCCCACCACGATCATCCCCAACACCAGCATCACCAGGCACATCAGCAACACTAACAGCAATGCCAACCTTCTACACAATCACCTGATGCTGCATAGGTCAGAGGGCATCAGCAGCCGACCACATTGCTGCCTGGGAGGCCAGGGATGGCCTCACCATGGCCAGATTTACTTCACTTGACGCTGCACACCCATATGGCTGCCACATGATGCTCCAGGTTGGCATCACCCAACACCAACGACATAAAGCATCTCTACAATGACCAAACCATTCCTTTCACACTCATCACCATTGCGGGGGATACCGTTATGTATGACCAGTCACTGCAACTCACTAAGCCACTTCCAAAGGTGCACACAAATCTGTCCAAGAACATAAAGTGTTGAAAATAAAGATTTCAGTGTTTCCACCACATTAACAAAAACTTTACATGAAAATTACATAAAACACCCAAGTGTCTACCCTTGCGTGTTGTTAGTTGTATGACTGCACTAGGGGTGGCTAATGAGATGGAGATGTGATAATATAGACAGGGAGGGATGGGTGGAGGTGCAAGGTAAGTTGGTGTGAGTAAGGTTTTTCAGAAGTAGGGTAGGGAAGGCAGAGTGATTGGGATGTGATGAGAGGCACAGCACGATGAGGTTGAGTGTGGCTTTGTATGAATGTTTCGTGATCCACTGAGATCATTGAAAGGTTTGCGCCACTGCAGCCTGGTCCTCCTGACCACATCCCTGCTCGTGCACTCCTGTGCAATGTGCAACTAGGCTGCGTTGGTCTCCTGGGGAGGTCCCTTCCGCACATGAGAAGGGTAGAGGACCTCCCTGCATGCTGTGACTCCCTCCATAAGCATACAGAGGGAGTTATGGGAGAGCCTGGGTGCAGCCGTGTGCCTTTGTGTGGTCATCGTCAGTGTTTGCAGCACCTGAATGCTGTAGAACACTAACAGCACAAATGTCAAAATAATGTTGGCCAAGGTTCCTTTAAGGAAATCGGCTGATGACACGCCATCAAATGACGTCACCACATCCGCTTCCTCTAATTGGCCGGGAAACGCGCTGGGCGGGCTTAACATGCCCTATTCTGGGAAGTTCATTACACCGAGCGGGATGGAGCCAGCAGCGGGGTCGGGACCCACCACCGATGTCACCCCGCCCGCCCCCGACCCGCCAAGGTGAGTAAGATCCCGGCTTTTGTCTCAGTAAAAGTGACCATGAAGGTGTCAGATGGTCCCAAAAACTCAACTGGTTCATTGATGTCTTTCATGGAGGGAAACCTGCGGCCCATGCATAGTTTGGCCTATAGGTGAATCCACTCCCACACCAATCCTTGAATTATAGAAGTTTACTGGAAGGAGGCCATTCGGCCCATCATATCCGAGCCAGCCAACAAAGAGCTATCCGGCCTAATCCCACTTTCCAGCTCTTGGTCCGTAGCCCTGTGGATTACGGCACTTCAAGTGCACATCCACCCTTTCAGGCAGTGAGTTCCAGACCCCCACCACCATCTCATTAAAAAAAATCTCCTCAGCTCCCCTCTAATCCTTCTATCAATTACTTTAAATCTGTGCCCCCTCTGCTAAGCGAAATAAGTCCTTCCTATCCACTCTATCTAGGCCCCTAATAATTTTATTCACCGCAATTAATTCTCCCTTCAGCCTCCTCTGTTCCAAAGAAAACAAACCCAGCCTATCCAATCTTTCCTCATAGCTAAAATTCTCCAGTCCGGACAACATCCTCATAAATCTCCTCTGTACCCGCTCTAATGAAATCACATCCTTCCTGTAATGTAATGACCAGAACTGCACGCAGTACTCTAGCTGTGGCCTAACCAGTGTTTTATACAGTTCAAGCATAATCTCCCTGCTCTTGTATTCCATGCCTCAGCTAATAAAGGCAAGTATTCCATATGCCTTCTTAACCACCTTATCTACCTGGCCTGCTACCTTCAGGGTTCTGTGGACATGCACTCCAAAGTCCCTCTATTCCTCTACACTTCTCAGTGTCCTACTATTTAATGTGTATTCCCTTGCCTTGTTAGACCTCCCCAAATGCATCATCTCACACTTCTCCAGATTGAATTCCATTTGCCACTGTTCTGCCCCCCTGACCAGTGATATCTTCCTGCAGCTTTCTTCCTCACTATCAACTGCACGGCCAATTTTTGTATCATCCGCAAACTTCTTAATCATGTCCCCTACATTGAAGTCTAAACCAATGTAGTTGACTCTTAACTGCGCTCTGAAATAGCCTAGCAAGCCACTTAGTTGTCTCAAACTTTCTTTGGCAATGAAGGATTGGCAATAATTGCAAGCCTTGCCAGCGATGACCACATCCTGCGAATGTATAACCTTTAAATATACCTCAGTAGAATCAATGCTTTTAGGAGAGGAGAGGAATCCGGCCCAATAAAAGAGGAAGAAAAATATGAATGACAAAGAAAGAAAAGACTTGCATTTACATAGCGCCTTTCACGACCATCATCATAGGCGGTTTCTCGAAACGAGGATGACTTGCTCCAAACCAAAAAGGGATGAGTTCACAGGTGTTTCAATGAAGGACCTAATATTCCGGATCCCGAACTACATCCTGAAGGGTGGAAGATGCCTGTGCGTGGATTTTTTTAACGTGGGGTGACCGTTGCACACCAGCCACCACACGGGCTTGACAGAGCTAGGTCTTGGTCCAGTGGCAAGGGTTAACCAAGACGACTGGAGACCAGCTCTGCTGCACGGACCTAGTGCGCACACATATCGCAGTGTGGGCTGGCCCGTGCTGCCCCTGGGCCCTCGCCTCTTCTGTGCCCCGAACTCGCGCCTCTCCTGGGCCCCGATCACATCCCTCTACAGTCTATCACCGCTCCTTCACCCCGACCTCGCCGCTCCTGCTGTACCTGCCCATGCTCCAATCACCGACCTGGACCTTGATGACATCCCTCTTCGCTGCAGTCGCCCTCCTGCACCAGCTCACGCTGTACCTTGCCGTGGTACACCGCCACGCTGCCCATGGCCACTGCTCGCCGCTCCTTTCACGACCACCGGATGTCTCAAAGCGCTTTACAGCCAATGAGGTCCTATTGGAGTGTAGTCACTGTTGTAATGTGGTGAACATTTTAATAATTCTGTTGTTGATTTTTTTTGTACTTCTATTGAATTTTTGAATACTTTCATTAAAATAATGAGAAATACAGATAGGGGCTTATTCCTAGGAATCACATCATTGGAATTATACATTTATTCAGTTTCCTTGTATAATCAGGCTCAGTAACTACGCAGAATCTGTAATCATAACTTATCTAAAAAATTACAGCCTCAGAGGTTGACAGAAATAGCAGTGAATGTTTAATTCTTGGTCACTGTTTGATTTTTAATAGGCACAATGATTACTGAACTAACTGCAATGCCTGTGGTGGTAAGATCGCCCCTTTAATGAGTAACAAGAGCTTTACATGTTGAAAAAGCTTTTTTGGTTTGGCACTCAATTATTTTCCTTATTTTGAAAATCAGACAAACGACAAGAGCAGATCGAAGATAAGGCCCCATGTGAAGAACTTGCTCAGCTTCTAGTAAACACATCACACGTGGTTTTGGAAGCGTGTTCTGCAGCTGTTATTGGAGCTGCCTGGCACACCGAAATATTGGGTCCTTTACAATGATGCGGGCCAAGTTGAAGGTTTAAACTTCAAAGTTGGAAGCCTCAGTGCCTGTCAGCACAAATGTAGCAGGTTGTTTACTGCCTTGTTTCGTAACAGATATATTCAGTGCTATGCGCACAGGTGTTTACAGTTCATCGGGCTGGATTTTCGTTTGACTAACGCCTCAGTTAGTGACCAGAGGGGGGCGTTAATGGGAGTGTTAGGGCTAAACGACCGGGTGCACAGCGTTTAGCGCCCCGATCGAAAATTCATTAGAGGCTCACCGGGTACACAAACCAGTAGCGCCGGCTGCTGATGATCGCTCCAATCCTGGCGTATTCCTGGTGTATCTCCCATGCTTGCGCCCCGGTCGGTAAATTCGATGCGTGCGCCTCATTGAGTGCCCACCAATAACACCGTCTGGAAAAACAGTCAGTACAGGCTTGCAGAGTCGTTAACTTGTGGCTACTTAGAGATGAGGGAGCGCTTCCCTCGGAGGTCACAGTCAGTGCAACATTTACACAGCACGGTGCGTGAGCCTTCGAGTTTGCAGCTGCAGACAGACATAACAGTACAGCCTGAAAACAAGTGATTTTGAAAACTTTAATAGGTGCATTACTATGCCGCGCCTGTAAGACTCGGCTCTTCCCTGGATCTGATTTGGAGTCCCGCGCATGCGCAATGGGTCCGTAAAATGTACCGACCAAACTTTCGTTATCGCCCCCCCGCGCCCCCAGCTCTGGTGTGCAACGGTTGATTTATCGCCCCTGTCAGCTCTTCGACCGATTTAGATGAATTTCTGGGCGGGAGGCGCAAACTTTTTCAAGGCGCTAAAAGTACAGCTCCGCCTGAATTAACGCCGCGACAGAGGCGTGACCGAATTTCCCCCCCCCACAGAAACCAGCCGTTCGGCCCAACAGGTCTGTGCCGATATTTAGGCTCCACATGAGTCTCCGCCCACCTGACCTCATCTCAGCCTATCACAATATCCTTCCATTCCTTTCTCCCTCAAGTACTTATCGAGCTTCTCCTTAAATGCATCTCTGCTATTCACCTCAATCGCTCCCTGTGGTAGTGAATTCCACATTCTCACCACCCTCTGGGTAAAGAACTTGCTCCTGCCAAGCCCGACAAACATGAATCCAACAAGACAGTGAAAAATATTTGGAATCAAGGGTGGCCGGGCTTCTGCCTTGGAGCTGGAAGGTAGAATTTCTGAGTTCTGAGATAGAACATCTGACAAGAAAAATCCAGTTTTTACATTTTTATGACTGCTAATCATAGAATCATAGAAATTTGCAGCACGGAAGAAGGCCAATCGGCGCATCATGTCCACGCCGGCCGACAAAGATCTATCCAGCTTAATCCCACTTTCTAGCTCTTGGTCCGTAGCCCTGTAGGTTACGGCACTTCAAGTGCACATCCAAGTACTTTTCAAATACGATGAGGGTTTCTGCCTCTACCACCCTTTCAGGCAGTGAGTTCCAGACCCCACCACCCTCTGGGTGATTCTCAACTCCCATCTAATTACTTTCAATCAAGGCCCCTTATTAATACACCTCAATTAAATCTCCCCTCAGCCTCCTCTGTTCCAAGGAAAACAAACCCAGACTATCCAATCTTCTCTCATTGATAAAATTCTCAGTCCTGCAACATCCTTGTGAATCTCCTCTGTACTCTCTCCAGTGCAATCACATCTTTCCTGTAATGTGGTGACCATTGTAGTCTGAATGTCTAGAGAATATATTCCATGTCACTGCTCTATCAGATTCTCATCCAACTATTTTGAATTTGCTGATACAGTCAGTCCCCACTGTTTCCCTTGACACTAATCATCTTCTGAGGAGTTTATAAAAAAGTGTTCTCGGGATGTGGGGGACATGAGCAAGGCCACGTTTACTGCCCATACCTAGTTGCTGATGAAGGGGCTGGTCACCTTCTTCCTGTACCTCTGCAGTCCTTGTGGTAATGGTGCCAATACACTCAGCAGAACTTTTCATTATCTTTGAGCTTGGCAGCAATTGTTTACAACTATGTGGCTCGCTCGGCCATTCTGAGGGGCATTAAGAGTCAACAACATAGCGTGGGATTGGAGTCATGTGCAGGCTATTACATAAAATGGCAACTCGGGAACAGGCTGCTTGGGCCAACCAGCCCCTGTTGGTGTTTATCCTCCTCACGGAGGTGAGATTGGAGGCTCCCTTTGCTGAGAAACATTAACTGTTGTGTCCTTAGATGCTCTAACAATGACTCCACGAGGCAGTGTGTTGTACTTGAACTGTAGTGACTTTAGTCCTTTATTAGTTAACTCCGGAGTGAGGATCACACCTAGTGGCCTGCCTTTTATACTAGGCCTGGCACGCCTGTACAGGTAACCTACAAGTCGCCCACTGCTGTGCCCTCTGGTGGCACACCTTGATATGGTACCAACTGTGGCCATGTAAGATACATGACATCACTCCCTCCTGAACCCTCAGTGCAAATCGCCTCTGCATTAACTGTGCTCTGGACTTAGCTCTATATGTGTTCTGTCTGGTAGACCTCTGGTGGGCCGGCTCAACCTTGGGTGGGTAGTTGGTGCAGTCACGTGCTGGTGGTTGCTGTTTGTGTGTGGGTGTGTGTGTTCCTGACCACTCCATTCTCCTCCCCCTCCAAGGTTGGTGTGGCGGGGGCTCCTAACATTCATGTACATTCAAGTTCAGGTAAGTGGGTTTTGCATTTTTTTTTGTTGAGGGTTTGCGTGGTGCGATGCGGTGACCGGTACGTTTAGACAAGCTAGTTCCGGAGCTGCTGGTGGTGTCCCTGCAGGGTGGTGGCGGTTCAGTGCACGTGCTGGCAGTGGGAAGCCAGTTGGCTCGCGTAGCCTGCTCTTGGGGCTGTTGCAGTGGTCCCTATTGTCAGGCAGATTCACAGATGTCTGTGACCCCACCCCCCTCGTCCTTTCTTTACGCCCTGGGTCCCAGCTGTTCCCTGAGGAGCTGTTGTCGAGCAGTGCACAGGGGACCGCTGACTCACTGGCCTGAGCGTCGCTTGGTTTGAGATCCTGGCTGGTGTTTGCTTCCTCTGGGGAAACATTGGTGGGTGACCCTACATCTTGGGGTATTGTCTTGGTGCAGTCTGCTCCTTCAGGCTCGTGGCAGTTGGTGCCATCGGTTGCCTGAGAGGTGGAGCCGACCCAGGGCATGGTATCACTACTGGTGCCTTTGCCCCGCTGAGGTCACTTGCTTCGCAGCTCGTATGCGTTGGCTGCTTGTGGCCACACTTCGTGGTGTATGACTCTGGTTCCCGGGACAGCATTGGGAAGCTCGCTGGACTTGTGTGCACCCGATGGGTGTCTGCCCGCTGCATTGGCTGCGTGCAGTGGGAATCCTGCATCGCACATCTTTTCCTTACTTATGATGGACACTCTAGGGGTCTAATCACGATTGCGCGATTTTTCCTCGCTGGTTGCATGTATACAATTCCGATTTTACACACTTTACATAATCCATTACACCTTTAGTCTCGCACTTACAATTACTATTACATTGCTTGAGTGTGTGGAACTGTCCCTTTTATTGTGGTGGGTTGCAGGCCTCCTTTAAGAGAGTCTTGCTTGCTTTACCCCAAACCGCTTCTCCGTTTGGTGCCACGTGTTGCTCCATCAGCATTGCAACTCGTGGTCTGGCCACGACCATCTTTGTCTTCAGCGCATCGCCTCGTGGTTTGGGCGCCATCTTTTCTTCGTCCACGATGTCGACTGCGGCGATCCTTTTCTCCCCAGGTTCTGCCTCCGCAGTTGGGAAGTCGCTGCTGGATCTGATTTTTTCCCTCCGGAGTCCTGCCACTGGAGCCTGGAAGGTGCGTTCAGATCATCTCAGCTGGATCATCTCCACGCAGTCGTACTGAGCGGTCTGTGTCTCGGGTGCCGTGCTGGTCTGCTCTGTGGTGCTGGGTCCACACTTAGGTGAGGGCTTGCTTTGCCTCTGAGCACGGGGGATGTCGATCGCTGGAGGGGTGAAATTTTCCCACTTCCTATGGATCTTCTCCATCCACCTTCTGCCAAGCAGCATTGGTCCATCGCTTGCAACAATCCACAGAGATAACTTGTGCACCATGCCATCATGTAGTACCTTTACATTCACACTACCAACGACTGGGATGGTTTCATTGCTGTAGGTGCGCAGCTTTGCCTGAACCGGGGCCAACTCGGGTCGTTCAACCGGATTGTTCCATAGCCTCTCAAAGGCTCCTTGATTCTTCACTGACAGGCTCGCCCCGTGTCCACTTCCATGAAGACTGGGCTTCCCTCTATCTCGACTTCTATCTTCAGCGGGGAACACTCGGTGGTGCAGGTAAACATGCTGTGTACCTCCCCGTGGGACTGGGCTGCCTCTCTGTCTAACAATTCATAATCCACGCTGGATTCATGACCATCTGCGGACTCCTCATCGACACAGTGAGTCCTATTTCTCTTACACATTCGCTGGAGGTGGCCCTTTGTGCTACAGCCTTTGCAAACATAGTGTTTAAAACAGCACTGGTGAACCCTGTGATTCCCTCCGCAACGCCAGCATGGAGCTACTCGATTAGCCTCCCTCGGTGGACTCTGAGTTAAGGGACTCGGGGGCCTGTTCTCTCTTCCCTGAGAGGATTCGCGCTGTACAGTCCAGCCTCTAAACGGCGCCACTCTGTGTACAGTACCTGCTGGGCTTGAGTCCTGAGGCCTAGAGCCGCAGGTCGAGGTCATGAATGCCTGGCTCACAGAGATGGCCTTCCGCAGTGTGACTGTGGTATCCGCCGACAGTAGCTTGTGAAGAAGGTCCCAATGGCCAACTCCAATGACAAAAATGTCCCGTAACGCTTCGGTGAGGTGGGTGCTGAACTCGCACGGTGCCGCCAGTCTCCTGAGGTCTGCGGCGTACTTCGGGCCGTCGGTGGGTATAGAACCAGTGTCTGGCTGTGAGGATGCTCTCCTTGGGCTTGAGTTGCTCCTGGATCAGGCTTACGAGCTCCTTGTACGTCTTAGTCATTGTCTTCGCTGGTGCCAGCAAGTCCCTGACGAGGCCATAGACAGTGGGCCCACAACTGATCAGTAGGATAGCGAGGCGCTTATCAGCAAGTATGGCCGGGTCGTCTCCTGCCAGGTCGTTTGCTGTGAAGAAATGTTCAAGCCTCTCCACAAAGGCATCACAATCATCACCATCGGTGAACTACTGCAACGTACCAAGGGTAGCCATTTCCGCATGAAAGTTCGTAATCTCATCGCCAGTTGTTGTGTCCTTAGATGCTCTAACAATGACTCCACGAGGCAGTGTGTTGTATTTGAACTGTAGTGACCTTAGTCCTTTATTAGTTAACTCCAGAGTGAGGATCACACCTGGTGGCCTGCCTTTTATACTAGGCCTGGCACACCTGTACAGGTAACCTACAAGTCTCCCACTGCTATGCCTTCTGGTGGCACATCTTGTGATAGTACCAACAGTGGCCATGTAAGATGCATGACATTAACAAATCAATTAGGACAAAAGCGAAGTACTGCGGATGCTGGAATTATAGTATCATAGAAATTTACAGCACGGAAGGAGGCCATTTTGGCCCATCGTGTCCATGCCGGCCGACAAAGAGCTATCCAGCCTAATCCCACTTTCCAGCTCTGGGTCCATAGCCCTGTAGGTTACGGCGCTTCAAGTGCACATCCAAGTATGTTTTAAATGTGGTGAGGGTTTCTGCCTCTACCATCCTTTCAAGCAGTGAGTTCCAGATCCCCACCACTCTCTGGGTGATAATTGTCATGTATGTACATGCTGTCTGTAGCCACCAGATGGTGTCATTGTTGGAGGCCACTGAGCAGCACGCACATGGTGCTGCTCTGGTATAAAAGGCCAGCCATTTTGAGAGTCAGGCTCTTTGGGCCGTAATAAAGCAGAACCAAGGTTGTACCTTGCTTAGTTAAACAGTACTCAGTTTGAACCTTTATTGCATACATAACATTTGGCGATGAGAATACAAGAACCTTTGCTTGCAAAATCAGCACGATTGGATTTTTAGAGCGATTTGTGGAGGGAGAAGATTGGGCAGACTTTGTGAGCCATTTGAACCAGTACTTCGTGGCCAACAAAATAAAGGGGGTCGACGATGCAGATCGACGCAGGGTCCTGTTCCTCACTGTGTGCGGTTCAAAGATCTACGGTCTGATAAAGAATCTACTCATGCCTAGTGATCCAACAGAGAAAACATACGAGGAGTTGTGTACATTGGTATGGGAGCACCTCAAGCCAGACGACGCCATCATCATCTCGAGATACAGGTTTTATACACATGTTCGATCGGAGGGCCAGAGCGCGGCAGAATTCGTTACCGACCTGAGACGTCTAGCGGGACCGTGCAGGTTCGGGACGGTGTTGGCAGACATGCTGCGGGACTTCTTTGTTATCGGTATCAACCACGAGGTGATCCTGAGCAACTTCTGGCGGTGGAGGAGTTGGACTTAAAAAGGGCCATCCAGATCGCTCAATCATGTATGACGACGGACAGGAGTCTAAAGCAAATAGCGGTGAAGGACCGAACCTCGGCAAGTACTGTAAATGTGATTGATTCGGCGTTCGGCAGAGCGGCACATGGCAGGGCCTATCCAGCTGCGTTCGTGAAACCTGTAGCTGCCCAATTTAATGTCTTATCCGAAAGACGGCACCTCAGACAGTGCGGCACTCCCTCAGCACTGCACTGGAGTGTCAGCTTAGTTTTATGTGCTCAAGTCCCTGGAGTGGGACTTAAACCCACAACCTTCAGAGGCGAGAGAGAGTGCTGCCCACTGAGCCACGGCTGACACTGTGGCGAGAAATTCACTATTTATGGAGTTTTTCAGCTTTTTTTTGCCAATTTATGTCATTTTTTTTCACTGAGTCCTGTATTTTCCACATCTCTGAATGTATTTTTTTAATGGCACTAGAAAGTGTTCAACATTTAAAAATTGAAGAGCTGTCACGATTGCATTTTCTTGATCCTGAAGTGCATTAATGATGGTTTGATAGTTCTGCACATTCCTCCGGCCCAGATTGTGTGTGCTGATTTCGGCTGGTTTTAGGTCATTGTTTTATGTCCCAGCATTTTGTTAACGAGAACGGCAGGAAATCCTGACGCCAGAACCGATTTGCAAAGTAGGCATAGAAACCGCTGTAAATTTTCCCGGAAATACCGGGCCCTGCCTCTTTGAATGGTGAATACTACAGTTTTCACAGGTTGGGTTTTTACAATGGGTTTGGTCACATCTGCACAAATCTGGAGCCGATTGCGTATGCACAAAGTATAATGTTCCCCAGTGACTATTTGCAGCAACTCTTTTGTGTCTCTCTGCGCATGCACGTCTTTGACTTCGCTCCCTTTTAGCGCATGCGTACTGGATCCGATCGCTCATGCGCAGTGCGACAAATGAGAGGTCGGGCCACGATCTGCGTGGAGCTCATCGCCGCTGGAGCTACTTCTTGGGCTTTTGGGTTATCACCAGGACGTTTGTCTAAAATAGAGGGACGTGATCGGGACCCAGGGGAGGCATGAGTCTGGGGCCCAGAGACGAGGGCTCTGGGGCGGCCCTGGGGCAGCACGGGCCAGCCCACATTGCGATATGTGTGCGCACTAGGCGTGTACAGCAGAGCTGGTCTCCAGTCATCTTGGTTAACCCTTGCCACTGGACCAAGACCTAGCTCTGTCAAGCCCGTGTGGTGGCTGGTGTGCAATGGCCACCCCACGTTAAAAAAATCCACGCACAGGCATCTTCCACCCTTCAGGATGTAGTTTGGGATCTGGAATATTGGGTCCTTCATTGAAACACCTGTGAACTCATCCCTTTTTGGTGTGGAAGCAAGTCATCCTCGCTTCGAGCGACCACCTATGATGATGTCTAAAATATCATTGTGATTATCCACATGAACATTGTCACGGCCTTCTGTGGGAGAGAAAGAAATCGGAGGTGGTGAGAGACTGGGGAGAGAGAGAGAGAGAGAGACTGGGGGGGAACATAAGAACATAAGAAATAGGAGCAGGAGTCGGCTATTTGGCCCCTCGAGCCTGCTCCACCATTTAATAAGATCATGGCTGATCTGATCATGGACTCAGCTCCACTTCCCTGCCCGCTCCCAATAACCCTTTATTTCCTTATTACTCAAAAATCCGTCCACCTCCACAGCTCTCTGGAGCAGAGAATTCCATAGATTTACAACCCTCTGAGAGAAGAAATTCCTCCTCATCTCAGTTTTATTCCTAAACCACTTATTCCTAAACTATGACCCCTAGTTCTAGATTCCCCCTCACTGCATCCACCTTGTCAAGCCCCCTCATTATCTATATGTTTCGATAAGATCACCTCCCATTCTTTTGAATTCCAATGAGTAGTGGCCCAACCTACTCAACCTTTCCTCATTAGTCAACTCCCTCATCTCCAGGTGAACCTCCGTTGTACCGCCTCCAAGGCAAGTATATCCTTCTTTAGATACGGAGACCCAAACTCTGCGCAGTACTCCAGGTGTGGTCTCACCAAGGCCCTGTACAATTGTAGCAAGACTTCCTTACTCTTATACTCCAACCCCCTAGCAATAAAGGACAACATGCCATTTGCCTTCCTATTGCTTGCTGTACCTGCATGCTCGCTTTCTGTGGTTTCTTGCACAAGGACACCCAAATCTTTCTGAACATCAACATTTAAAGTTTCTCACCATTTAAAAAATATTCTGTTTTTCTATTCTTCCGACCAAAGTGAATAACCTCACATTTCCCCACATTATACTCCATCTGCCACCTTACTGCCCACTCACTCAGTCTATCTATACCCCTCTGCAGACACTTTGTGTTCTCCTCACAGCTTACTGTCCCACCGAGCTTTGTACCGTCAGCAAACTTGGATACATTATACTCGGTCCCTTCATCTAGGTCATTAATGTAGATTGCTGTGTGGCAGGGTCAGGTTGGTGGAGGACCTTTGTCTTACGGATGTTTAGCGTAAGGCCCAAAGTGGATAACCTCACACTTTCCCACATTATACTCCATCTGCCAAATGTTTGCCCACTCACTTAGCCTGTCTATATCCCTTTGCAGATATTTTGTGTCCTCCTCACAATTTGCTTTCCCACCCATCTTTGTATCATCAGCAAACTTGGCTACATTTTACTCGGTCCATTCATCCATGCCATTAATAGTTATATATCGAGAGAGACAGACTGGGGAGAGAGTGAGAGATAGACTGGGGGGAGAGAGAGAGAGAAACTGGGGGAAGAGAGAGAGACTGAGGGGAGGGAGAGAGAGAGAGAGTGGGAGAGTGAGAGACTGGGGGAGAGAGAGACTGGGGGAGAGAGAGACTGGGGGAGAGAGAGAGAGAGACTGGGGGAGAGAGAGAGAGAGAGACTGGGGAGAGAGAGAGTGGGAGAGTGAGAGACTGGGGGAGAGAGAGAGAGACTGGGGGAGAGAGACGGGAGAGAGAGAGACTGGGGAGAGAGAGAGAGTGACGGGGGGAGAGAGAGAGAGAGAGAGACTGGGGAGAGAGAGAGAGTGAGAGAGACTGGGGAGGGAGAGAGCAAAACTGGGGGAGAGAGAGAGTGACTGGGGGAGAGCGAGAGACTGGGGCGAAGGAGAGACTGGGGGAGAGAGAGAGAATGACTGGGGGAAAGAGAGAGAGTGAGAGACTGGGGAGAGAGAGAGAGTGACTGGGGGAAAGAGAGAGAGTGAGAGACTGGGGAGAGAGTGAGAGACTGGGGAGAAAGAGACTGGGGAGAATGAGAGACTGGGAGAGAGAGAGAGAGAGAGTGACTGGGGGAAAGAGAGAGAGTGAGAGACTGGGAAGAGAGAGAGATGGGGGAGAAGGAGAGACTGGGGGAGAGAGAGTGGAGACGGGCAAAAGGGGCGGGGGCGAGAAGGGATCAAAGGGGAGAGAGGGAGGGGGAACCCAGGGAAGACGGATCACGTTCTTCCAAACCCACCCCCTTTACATCCGCACCTCATTCTCCCCCCTCCCCCTACACCTGGTAGATTTCTCAAAAAACTCGGTGCGTGTGTGGCAAGTGACATAATTGGACTGGATCAAATCTGAAAGTGACGACATTGTCACTATTCACTTCATACCCAACAAACCTGTTAACAATCCGTGACCCACACACAATGCCCCATCTATGGCACGGCGGGGAATGTGGGGGGGGGGGCAGGGGTAAGGTCAGGAACTTGGGCTGGGGGGATGGGCAGGAACTTGGGCTGGGGTGGGGGGCAGAAACTTGGGCTGGGGGGTGGGGCAGGAACTTGGGCTGGGGGCAGGGAGCAGGAACTTGGGCTGGGGCAGGAGGCAGGAACTTGGGCTGGGGGATGGGCAGGAACTTGGGCTGGGGGATGGGCAGGAATTTGGGCTGGGGCAGGGGGCAGGAACTTGGGCTGGGGGATGGGCAGGAATTTGGGCTGGGGGATGGGGCAGGAACTTGGGCTGGGGGATGGGGAGGAATTTGGGCTGGGGCAGGGGACAGCAACTTGGACGAGGGGATGGGCAGGAATTTGGGCTGGAGGTGGACAGGAACTTGGGCTGGGGGATGGGCAGGAATTTGGGCTGGGGCAGGGGGCAGGAACTTGGGCTGGGGGATGGGGCAGGAACTTGGGCTGGGGGATGGGTAGGAACTTGGGCTGGGGGATGGGCAGGAACTTGGGCAGGGGGCAGGAACTTGGACTGGGGGATGGGCAGGAACTTGGGCTGGGGGATGGGCAGGAACTTGGGTGGGTGTGTGGTGGGGAGGGGAGCTCTATTCTGTCTGGAGTCGGCAGTCAGATTGACTCGAATTACACATTGCAACGTCACTGATTACATAGGCTGGGTGGTTCTAATTACACATTCCAGAGAAACTACTGGGGAGCGTCTTATCCTCCAAGGGGACCAATCAGCAATCAGGTCATGTGATCAAGGAGATCCAATCAGAGCATTTTACTGTTGCAAATAAAGGTGCCCATAATGCTCGTGGCGTGTGAAGGAGAAATAGGCCATGTGGACCCAACATTTTTATGGGCATGCGGAGTGGAGGAGTCCGTGTTCCACGTGTATGCTGAATGTGTGAGGTTGCAGCCCCTCTTCCAATATCTGAAGGGGCTGCTCCTCAAATTCTGGTTGCACTTCAGTCCCACACTCCTGATCTTTGGGCACCCTGTGCGGAGAGGAGCGGGTAGGTCAGAAGGCCTCCTTGTGGGACTGCTCCTGGGCATGGCCAAGAGGGCCATCAGCCGGTCCAGGCAGCGGGCGGTCAAGGGGGTCATTCAGCCCGACTGCCAGCCTTTCTTCCGCTGTTACATCCGAGCCAGGGTGTCCCTGGAGATGGAGCACGCGGTGTCCACCGGTACGCTCGCGGCCTTCTGCGAGAGGTGAGCACCAGAGGGACTGGAGGGCATCATCACCCCCGGCAACCAAATTTGATTGGTTAAAGTTTCAAAGAGTTTCATTTGTTAATTTGTCAGTTGTAGTGGCTCCCTTTAATAAGGGGGCGCTTGATTTGAAAGTTTTACAAAAATAGTTGCATCCAATTATGTTATGAAACATTCAGCCAGCTGGATTATGGACTGGGCATTAGGTGGTCATCCTGACGCAGTCCTTTCACCCGCAGGTCCGTTGAGTGACCCTAATTGTTACTTGCAAATAAAATTGAAAAGCTCAGCGTTCTTTCAAATGTGTGGCTTCCACTGACAGGACATGTGACGGACATTTCCAACAAGGAAGCTGTACTCTTGCCAGCCACTAAGTGCTTTTCAAACAGCGGTAACTTCAAAACTAGGTGAAAGGTTTCAAAACAAGCCTGCTGCCCTCCAGCCTCCTCCCCCACACCGCTCTGTGCTGAAAACTGGGCAGAAACTTTCAATGTTGCACAACTGAATCAGCTGAAATGTGTCAAGGGAACGTGGCGAGCCGGTGGGGGGGAGCATAATGAACAACTAAGCAACTAAACTGTTGTGCTTCTATAGCAGTTTCCCATGGGCACACTGTGTTCTTGTTTATTAAAAGCCAGCGGACCTCTTGTGGCATTGCACAGGGCAAGGCTGGAGAACATGCCTGGCCTGGAACCTCGATTATGCCCTCCGCATTTCTTGCAGATACTGTGGGAGGCACGTATTCATTATCCTGCCCGCCATGTTGGAACTGACAAATTAACAAATAAAACTTTTTGAAACTTTAACCAATCAAATTTGGTTGCCGGGGGTGATGATGCACTCCAGTCCCTCCGGCGCCCACCTCTCGTGGAAGGCCACGAGCGTACAGATGGACACTGCATGTTCCATCTCCAGGGACACCCTGGCTCGGATGTAAGTGCGGAAAAGAGGCAGGCAGTCGGGCTGAACGACCCCCTCGACCGCCCGCTGCCTGGATCGGCTGATGGCCCCCTTGGCTAGGCCCAGGAGCAGTCCCACGAGGAGGCCTTCCCGCTCCCCTCTGCACAGGGTGCCCAAAGATCAGGAGTGTGGGACTGAAGTGCAACCAGAAATTGAGGAGCAGCTCCTTCAAATAATGGAACAGGGGCTGCAACCTCACACATTCAGCATACACGTGGAACACGGACACCTCCAGACCGGACGCCCACACCAGAGTCGTTTAAGTTGCTGATTAACATACTTAAATCAGGGTCCTCCACTGATTCGAAGAACATAAGAACTGAAGAAATAGGAGCAGGAGTAGGCCATTCGGCCCCTCGAGCCTGCGCTGCCATTCAATAAGAACATGGCTGTTCAGATCATGGACTCAGCTCCACTTCACTGCCCGCTCCCCTTAGCCCTTGACCCCCTTATCGTTCAAAAATCTGTCTATCTCCGCCTTAAACATATTCAATGACCCAGCCTCCCCTTTTCAGATTTTGGTGTTCCCACTTCGCCTGACTCGCGACGTGATAAACCCGCCCAGCAACTCGTGGCGCGAACAGGCAGGAAAGACCTTTTAACAACGCTATTAAAGGGCTCATCCACAATGTAGAGGTTCATTTCTGGATTGTCATTTGACCTGCTGGTCAACTTTTGGGTGATTTCTTGCCTGTTTTTCTGACCATGAGAATGTAATTTTTTGGTGCTGAAGCCCTCATCCATGCCTTTGTTACCTCGAGGCTTGACTATTCCAACGCACTCCTGGCTGGCCTCTAACGTTCTACCCTATGTAGTGCATGGAGTTAGGTCGCAGATCAGCCACGATCTCATTGAATGGTGGAACAGGCTCGAGGGGCCGAACGGCCTCCTTCTGCTCCTATGTTACTAAAAAAATGGCTTTGCCAGCTGTTAGTGTTGCGTGAAGCCACACTCATTGAGTGCAGCTTGACCTGACTGGATTCTGCATTTTATTTTTATGCTTCATTATCAAATACAGCAATTTGAAAGTTTTGAAAGCAAATGTACAGTGGTGAGCAGGGAGACTGGGGGAAGGGTGTGTGAGGAATCGGGGCACAACAGCTCTTAAAGGGCTGCTGCACGTGTAAAGGGTGGTAGTGTTTTTCTTTAACAGGCTGACTAACAAGACAGAATGGCTGGAAGAGCACCAAGAACTGACCTTTCAGCAAAATCAGTCTGAAAGTTTTAGTGCAGAGATGGCCTGAAAAGCCGTGGCCATTTTGGGAGCAAAGAGATAGCATCAAATGGAGTTAGTGTACAGCAAGTTTGGCAGGAGGTCTCCAATTGTGTGAATGCTGTCACCAAAATGCATCAGTCACAGGAGCAAATGGGAAAGAGGTTCTGACTAAGGAAGAGTGCCAATGTGGTGAAGACTAAGCAAATTCTCTGCCCCAGAAGGCTGTGGATGCTCGGTCGTTGAGTACATTCAAAGAAGGAAAGAAAGACTTGCATTTATATAGCACGTTTCACGACCACTGGACTTCTCAAAGCAGTTTACAGCCAATGAAGTACTTTTTGGGGAGTAGTCACTGTATTGTGGGAAACGCGGCAGACAATTTTTGGTTATGTTGATTGAGGGATAAATATTAGCTAGGACAAGGCTGAGATCATTAGATTTTTGGATATTAAGGAATCGAGGGATATGGGGGCAGTGCAGGAAAAAGGAATTGAGGTAGAAGATCAGCCATGATCTCATTGAGTAGCGGAGCAGGCTCGGGGGCCGAATGGCCTACTGCTCCTCTTTCCTATGTTCCTATGAGCCCACTCAAAGCAAGGAGATGGCGAAATGTACACGCACCAAGCACCTAGCCCATGCATTGTACTCGCTGCAAATGTCTTCAACCTCTGAACTCTCTGAAAGTGCACCTCCGACTGGGTAACTGCTAAAGGGAGAGGCTTCTTTTCACTGAGAAACTCTGGCATGTTTTCTCATGAACTTACCATCCATGTGGCTTGCAGCCTCCCTGCTCATCTCTGACAACAGGCACGATGCAGGGATTCCACCCCATTGCCCTTTCTATTAGCCCCGAATGCTCAAAGCGTCTCATTCTTTGCATTTCAAAACCGGAAGCTGAACTTCACCCTCAGAGAACCCGTGCTCCGTGGAACGGCCAACCTGCAATGCCTGACCCATTACAAGGAGCAAGCTCCACAAATAATCAGTGCAAAGTTCATCAAGAGAGTGGTTGGAGAATAGCTTAGTCGCTTTGTGCCAGCCCAACAAAATAATCATAGAACCATAGAAATTTACAGCACGGAAGGAGGCCATTTCGGCCCATCGTGTCCGCGCCGGCCAACCAAGAGCTACCCAGCCTAATCCCACTTTCCAGCTCTGGGTCCGTAGCCCTGCAGGTTACGGCACTTTAAGTGCATATCCAAATACTTTTTAAATGTGGTGAGGGTTTCTGACCCCCACCATCCTCTGTGTGAAGAAATTTCCCCTCAAATCCTCTCTAAGCCTTCTACCAATTTAAAACTATGCCCCCTGGTTGTTGAGTCCTCTGCCAAGGGAAATAGTTCCTTCCTATCCATTCTATCTAGGCCCCTCATAATTTTATACACCTCAATCAGGACTCCCCTCAGCCTCCTCTATTCAAAGAAAACAATCCGAGCCTATCCAATCTTTTCTCATAGCTAAAATTCTCCAGTCCAGGCAACATCCTCGTAAATCCCCTCTGTACCCTCTCCAGAGCAATCACATCTTTCCTGTAATGCGGTGACCAGAACTGCACACAGTACTCTAGCTGTGGCCTAACTAGTGTTTTATATAGTTTAAGCAGGGTTTATTTAAAATACGTCTTCTTGCTGCCGCTTAATACTCATGCAACCATATCTTATCATCATCATCATAGGCAGTCCCTCGGAATTGAGGAAGACTTGCTTCCACTCTTAAAATGATTCCTTAAGTGGCTGAACAGTCCAATACGAGAACCACAGTCTCTGTAACAGTGGGACAGATAGTCGTTGAGGGAAGGGGTGGGTGGGACAGGTTTGCCACATGCTTTTTCCGCTGCCTGCACTTGTTTTCTGCATGCTCTCGGCGATGAGATTTGAGGTGCTCAGCGCCCTCCCGGATGCACTTCCTCCACTTAGGGCGATCTTTGGCCAGGGACTCCCAGGTGTCGGTGGGGATGTTGCACTTTATCAGGGAGGCTTTGAGGGTGTCCTTGTAACATTTCCTCTGCCCACCTTTGGCTCATTTGCCGTGAAGGAGTTCTGAGTAGAGCTTTGGGAGTCTCGTGTCTGGCATGCGGACGATGTGGCCTGCCCAGCGGAGCTGATTGAGTGTGGTCAGTGCTTCAATGTTGGGGATGTTGGTCTGGTCGAAGACGCTGCTGTTGGTGCGTCTGTCCTCCCAGGGGATTTGCAGGGTCTTGCTGAGACATCGTTGGTGGTATCTCTCCAGCGACTTGAGGTGTCTACTGTACATGGTGCCAAGGAGAAGGAAACAGTCCCATTATATCAGCACCTGCCAAGCACCAGCCCAGATACACATGTCTAGCTCAGGGGAATTAGCGAGAACCAGTCAGGGAAGAAAGAACAAAGTTGTTTTTACATAGTGCCCTTCAGAACCTCAGGACATCCTGGGGTACAGAACGATCTACGGGCCTGCAATAATGAGGAGTTGCGGAGCTGCTTTCGAATGCAAGTCTGGTCAATGTGTTCTTGCCACACCACTGGGTCTGCTGTTGCAGTAATCCAGCCTCTGAACCATAACCCACTTCTGCTTCCTCCTCTTCCTTCGGAAAGAGGGCAGCCTTGCCTTCCAGTCCTTCTGGCTGCATGCATGCTCCTAGTCTCATGGTGAAGTGATGCAGAACATTGCAGACAATAATCTTTGAGACTTTTTGGGGGGGCTGTAAAGTAGGACCCCTCCTGAGCTGTCAGATATCTGAAGCGTTACTTCAACATCGCGATGGCATGTCTTCTGAGAATTTGGTTGGAGGCTTGACATTCATTGCGGTGTCAGGGTTCCAGACTGGTACCAAATGGCCAGCGCAGCAAGGTGTACCCCAGTCCTACAGCCGGCAACCATCCCTTCCTCCCTCCTCTTCAAAGTGTTAGGCCACTGTGTTAGCCATGTCTCAGTGGATTAGAAGGTTGTGGGTTCAAATCCCACTCCAGGGACTTGAGCACAGAAATCTAGGCTGACACTCCCAGTGCAGTGCTGAGGGAGTGTCAGCCTAGAGAAGTGTCAGATGAGAAGTGAGACCGAGGCCCCGTCTGCTCTCAAGTGGATGTAAAAGATCCCACGGCACTATTTCAAAGAAGAGCAGGGGTGTTATCCTCGGTGTCCTGGCCAATATTTATCCCTCAATCAAAATAACAACAAATCAATTTATGTGGTCATTATTGTTATATATGTATACTTGTATTTACACTGTACAGCCACCAGAGGGCTCATCCCCTGGTGTCCCATAATCCCTTGGGAGCACAGGTATTTAAGGAGGCTTCATAGGCTGGAGAGGCACTCTGGAGACCTGCAATAAAAGACAGAGGTCACACTTTACTTTGAGCTCACAGTGTTCAGTCTGACTCTTTCTCCAGACACAACAACTGCCAACGAGATACAGATAGCGAACCCAAAGATGCAGAGAACAGTGGGCATCCTGGAGAAATTTTCGGAGGGTGATGATTGGGAAACTTTTGTGGAGCGACTCGACCAATACTTCGTGGCCAACGAGCTAGATGGGGAAGAGAGCGCTGCCAAACAAAGGGCGATCCTCCTCACTGTATGTGGGGCACCAACATATGGCCTCATGAAGAATCTGCTCACTCCAGCAAAACCCACAGAGAAATCATACAGCGATTTGTGCATACTGGTCCAAGAGCATTTGAACCCGAAGGAAAGCGTTCTGATGGCGAGGTACCGGTTCTACACCTACAAAAGGTCTGAAGGCCAGGTAGTGGCGAGTTATGTTGCCGAGCTAAGATGCCTTGCAGGACATTGCGAATTTGAAGGACATTTGGAGCACATGCTCAGAGACATGTTCGTACTTGGCATTGGCCACGAAACCATACTTCGCAAACTATTGACGATAGAGACCCCAACCTTGAGTAAGGCCATAGCGATAGCCCAGGCGTTCATTGCCACCAGTGACAATACTAAGCAAATCTCTCAGCACACAAGTGTTGCTACAAGTACTGTGAACAAAGTGATGTTATTTTCGAACAGTAATGTACAGGGCAGGTCACACATACCTGCAGCTACACGTCCGCAGATGTCTCAGAGACCACCATTTCAAGGTCATTAACATCTTGTTGGTGCTGTGGGGGTGATCATCGTTTCCATTCATGCCGATTCAAAGAGTACATTTGCAAGGGCTGTGGAACAATGGGACACCTCCAACAAGTGTGCAGGCGAGCTGCAAAGCCTGTTAAACCTGCAAACCAGCATGTTGCAGAGGAGGACAGACCAAGGAGGATCACGACAAACCAGAGCCTCAGATCGAGGAGGCAGAGGTACATGGGGTGCACACATTCACCATGAATTGTCCCCCGATAATGCTGAATGTTGAACTCAAAGGACTCCCGGTGTCAATGGAGCTGGACACGGGCGCGAGCCAGTCCATCATGGGCAAAAAGACTTCGAAAGGTTGTGGTGCAACAAGGCATCAAGGCCAGTTTTAACTCCAGTTCGCACAAAATTAAAAACTTACACCCCGTAAACACTCCGTACAGAGCCTGTACACACTCCGTACACACCCCACACACACCTTGTACACACACCCCGTACACACCCCGTAAACATTCAGTACACACCGCGTACATACTCCGTACACACCTGTACACACTCCGCAAACAACCCGTACACAAGCCGTACACAACCTGTACATACCTCGTACACACGGCCTACACACCCCGTACACATGCCCTACACACCCCGTACACACTCCGTACACACCCTGTACACACTGTGTACACACCCGCAACACACCACTCCGTACACACCCCGTACACACACTCCGTACACACTCCGTACACACTCCCCGTACACACCTCGTACACACTCCGTACTCACTGCGTACACACCCCGTACACACCCCATACATACTCTGTACATACCTGGTACACATCCCGTACACATCCCATATACACCCCGTACACACTCCGTACACACTCCATATACACCCCGTACACATCCCGTACACACCCCGTACACACTCCGTACAGAGCCTGTACACACTCCGTAAACACCCCGTACACACACCCCGTACACACCCGTATACACTCCGTACACAACCCGTACACAACCCGTCCACACACAATACACACCCCGTACACACTCCGTACACACACCGTACACAATGTGTATACCCCCCCTACACACTCCCCCATATACACCCTGTACACACCGGACACACTCCGGACACACTCCGGATACACCCCATACACACCCTGCACACACAGCCCGTACACACACCATACACAGCCTGTACACACTCTGTACACACACTCCGTACACACTCCGTACACACCCCATACGCACTTGCTGTACACACCTCATACACACTACGTACACACTGCGTACACACTGCGTACACACCCCGTACACACTCCGTACACACACCCCTTACACACCCCATATACACATCGTACACACCCCGTACACACCCCGTACAAACTCCGTACACACCCCGTACACACTCCGTACACACCCCGTACACACCCTGTACACACTCCGTACACACTCCGTACTCACCCCGTACGCACCTCGTACACTCCCCGTACACACCCCATACACACTCCGTAAACACTCAGTACACACCCCATACATACTCCGTAGACACTCCGTACACACTCCGTACACACTCTGTACACACTCCCCTTATACACCTCGTACACACTCCGTACACACTGCGTACACACTGCATACACACCCTGTACACACTCCGTACACACACTCCGTATACAGTCCGTACACACCCCGTACGCACTCGCTGTACACACCTCGTACACACTACGTACACACTGCGTACACACTGCGTACATATGCTGTACACACTCAGTACACACACACCATACACACCCCGTACACACATCGTACACACCCCGTACACACCCCGTACACACTTTGTACACACCCCGTACACACCCCGTAAACACTCCGTACAGAGCCTGTACACACTCTGTAAACACCTCGTACACACACCCCATACACACAACCCATACACACTCCGTAAACACTTAGTACATACCGCGTACATACTCCGTACATACTCCGTACACACCCGTACACACTCCATACACAACCCATACACACGCCCTACACACCCCATACACACTCCGTACGCACCCCGTACACACTGTGTACACACCCCCTGCATCCCCCCGTACACACCCTGTACACACCCTGTACACACCCCATACACACTCCACGTACACACTCTGTACACACTCCGTACACACCCCGTACACACCCCATACACACCCTGTACACACTCCATACACACACCCCATACACACATCGTACACACCCTGTACACACCCCATACACACTCCACGTACACACTCCGTACACACTCCGTACACACCCCGTACACACCCCATACACACTTGTGTACACACCCCGTACACACCCCGTACACACTCTGTACACACCCCGAACACACTTCGTACACAGCCCGTACACACCATGTACACACCCCGTACACTCTCCGCGTGGAAAACCCGTACACACACCATACACATCTGGTACACACCCCGTACACACCCCGTACACACCCTGTACACACTCCGTACACAGCCTGTACACACTCCGTACACACGCTCCGTACACACTCCGTACACACGCCATACACACATCGTACACACCCTGTACACACTCCATACACACACCCCATACACATACCATACACACATCGTACACATCCCGTACACACCCCGTACACACTCCATACATACCCCATACACACTTCGTACACTCCCCGTACACACCCTGTACACACTCCGTACAGAGCCTGGACACACTCCGTACACACCCCGTACACACACCCTGTACACACATCCCATACACACCCCGTAGACACGCCCTACACACCCCATGCACACTCCTTACACACCCCGTACACAATATATACACACCCCCTACACCCCGCCCCGTACACACCCTGTACACACTCCGTACACAGCCTGTACACACTCCGTACACACTCCGTACACACTCCGTACACACCCCGTACACACTCACTGTACACACCTCGTACACATACGTACACACTACGTAGACACTGCATACACACCCTGTACACACTCTGTACACACACCCCGTACACACATCGTACACACCCCGTACACACCCCGTACACACTCCGTACACACCCCGTACACACCCCATACACACTTGTGTACACACCTGGTACACACCCCGTACACACCCCGTACACACTCTGTACACACCACGAACACACTTCGTACACAGCCCGTACACACCCCGTACATACCCAGTACACACCCCGTACACACATCCCATACACACACCCCGTACACATCCCGTAAACACTCAGTAGACACCCCGTACATACTCCGTACACACCCGTACACACTCCGTACATAACACGCACACAACCCATCCACAACCCGTACTCATTCCGTACACACTCCCTGTACACACGTCATACACATTATGTACACACTGCGTACACACTGCGCACACACCCTGTACACACACCCTGTACACACCCCGTACACACATCATACACACCCCGTACACACCCCGTACACACTCCGAAAAAAACCGTGTACACACCCCGTACATACCCCATACACACTCCGTACACACGCCCTACACACCCCGTACACACCTCGTACACACTGTGTACACACCCCCTACACCCCCCCCGTACACACCCTGTACATAAACTCCGTACACACTCCCCGTACACACCTTGTACACACTCTGTACACACTCCGTACACACCCTGTACACACCCCATACACACTCCGTACACACTCCGTACACACCCCGTACACACTCCGTACACACTCCGTACACACTCCGTACACACCTCGTACACTCCCCATACACACCCCATACACACTCCGTACAGAGCCTGTACACACTCCGTACACACCCCGTACACACACCCCGTACACACACCCCGTACACACTGTGTACACACACCCTACACCCACCCTGTACACACCCTATACACACACTCCATACACACTCCGTACACACTCGCTATATACACCTCATACACACTACGTACACACAGCATACACACCCTGTACACCCCCCCGTACACACTCCGTACATACCCCGTACACACCCTGTACACACCCCGTACACACTCCATGTACACACTCTGTACACACCCCGTACACACCCTACACACTCCGAACACAGCTGGTACACACCCCGTACACACCCAATACACACTCAGTGCACACTCCGTACACACCCCGTACACACTCCGTACACACCGCGTACACACCCTGTACACACTCTGTACACACTCCGTATACACCGCGTACACATGGCGTACACACTCTGTACACACCCTGTACACCCCCCTACAAACTCAGTGCACACTACGTACACACTTCGTACACATTCCCTACACTCACACCATACACACCCCATACACAGTCACTGTACACACCCCGTACACTACACACCACATACACACTCCCCATACACACCACGTCCACATTCCGTACACACTGCGTACACACCCCATACACAATCCATACACACTGCGTACACACTCCGTACACACCCCGTACACAATCCGTACACAATCTGTACACACTCCGTACACATCCCGTACACAACCCGTACACACCACGTACACACTCCATACACACCCCCGATCCACTCTGTACACATCCCGTACGCACCCCGTACCCACCCCGTACCCACCCCATAACGACCACGTATACACAGTCCGTACATACCCCAGACACAGTGCGTATGCACCTATACCCACCCCGTACCCACCCCGTACACAATCCGTACACACCCCATACACACCCCGTACACACCCCGTACACACCCCGTACACACTCCTCCCCCCCCCGTACCCGTATACACTCCCTGAACACAATCCCTGTACACACTCCCCGTACACACCCCATACACACTCCGTACACACTCCGTACACACTCTCCGTACACACTTCGTACACGCACTCCAGACACACCCCATACACACTCTCCGTACACACTCTCCATACACACCCTGTACACACCCCGTACACACTTCGTACACACTCCCTACAATCACTCCATACACACTCCCCGTACACACCCCATACACACTCCTCGTACACACCCCATACACACTGCGTACACACTCCGTACACACTCCCCATACACACCCCATACACACTCCGTACACATTCTGTACACACTCCCCGTACACACTCTCCATACACATCCCGTACACACCCCATACACACTTCGTACACATTCCCTACACTCACACCATACACACCCCATACACAGTCACTGTACACACCCCGTACACATTACGTACACACCACGTACACACACCGAATACACACCCCGTAAATACTCAGTACACACCCCGTACATACTCCGTACATACTCCGTACACAACCGTACACACCCCGTACACACTCCGTACACGACCCGTACATGACCCGTACACAACCCGTACACATTCCATACACATGCCCTACACACCCCGTACACACTCCATACACACCCCGTACACACTGTGTATACAGCCCCTATACACACGCCCATACACACCCTGTACACACACTCCATACACACTCCGTACACACTCCCCGTACACACCTCGTACACACTCCGTACACATTGCGTACACACTGCGTACACACCATGTACACACTCCATACACACACCATGTACACACATCATACACACCCCGTACACACCCTGTACACACCCCATACACACTCCACATACACACTCTGTACACACCCCGTACCCACTCTGTACACACCACGTACACACTCTGTACACACTCCATACACAGCCAGTACACACTCCGTACACACACTCCGTACACACTCCGTACACACTCTCCATACAAACTTCGTACACACACTCCAGACACACCCCATACACACTCCCCGTACACACTCCGTACACACTCTCCATACACACCCTGTACACACCCCGTACACACTTCGTACACACTCCCTACAATCACTCCATACACACCCCATACACACTCCCCGTACACATCCCATACACACTCCGTACACACTCCACACACACTCCCCATACACACCCCATACACACTCCGTACACATTCCGTACACACTCCCCGTACACACTCTCCATACACATCCCATACACACCCCATACACACTTCGTACACATTCCCTACACTCACACCATACACACCCCATACACAGTCCCTGTACACACCCCGTACACACTACGTACACACCACGTACACACACCGAATACACATCCCGTAAACATTCAGTACACACCCCGTACATACTCCGTACATACTCCGTACACAACCGTACACACCCCGTACACATTCCATACACATGCCCTACACACCCCGTACACACTCCATACACACCCCGTACACACTGTGTACACAGCCCCTATACACACCCCCATACACTCCCCGTAGACACCTCGTACACACTCCGTACACATTGCGTACACACTGCGTACACACCCTGTACACACTCCATACACACACCCTGTACACACATCGTACACACCCCGTACACACCCCATACACACTCCACATACACACTCTGTACACACCCCGTACACACCCCGTACACACTCTGTACACACTCCATACACAGCCAGTACACACTCCGTACACACACTCCATACACACTCCATACACACTCCGTACACACCCCATACACTCTCGCTGTACACACTCCGCACACAATCCGGACACACTCCGGACACACTCTGGACACAGCCTGTACACACTCCGTACACACACTCTGTACACACTCTGTACACACCCCTTACACACTCGCTGTACACACCTTGCACACACTCCGTGCTCACACCCCGTACACACATTGTACACACCCCGTACACACCCCGTACACACTCCCTACACACCCCGTACACGCCACGTACACACCCCGTAAACACTCAGTACACACCCCGTACATACTCCATACATACTCCGTATACACCCGTACACACTCCGTACACAACCCGCACACAACCCGTACACAACCCATACACATTCCATACACACCCCGTACACACTGTGTACACACCACCTACACCCACCCCGTACACACCCTGTACACACACTCCATACATACTCCGTACACACTCCACGTACACACCTCGTAGACACTCCATACACACTGCGTACACACTGCGTACACACCCCATACACACTCCGTACACACCCCATACACACCCCATACACACACTCCGTAGACACACTCCATTCACACACCGTACACACTCCGTAAACATACCGTACACACATCATACACACCCCGTACACCTCCCTACACACTCAGTGCACACTCCGTACACACTCCGTACTCACCCCGTACACACTCCGTACACACCCCGTACACACTCTGTACACACCCTGTACACACCCCGGACACACCCCGGACACACGCCGCACACATCCCGCACACACCCCGCACACACACCCGTACACACTCCGTACACAGCCTGTACATACTCCGTACACACACTCCATACACACTCCGTACACAGCCCGTACACACACCGTACACACACCCCGTACACACCCCGTACACACTCTGTACACACTCTATACACATCCCGTACACACCCCGTACACACTCCGTACACACCCTGCACACACTCCGGACACACTCTTGACACTCCGAACACACTCCATACACACACCCCACACACACCAGTACACACCCTGTACACACACCGTACACAGCCTGTACACACTCCGGACACACTCCGTACACACTCCGTACACACTCCGTACATACCCTGTACACACCCCGCACACACTCCACGTACCCACCCCATACACTCCCCGCACCCACACCCCGTACACACCCGTACACACTCCATACACAGCCTGTACACACTCCGTACACACATTCCATACACACTCTGTACACACCTCGTACACACCCGGTACACACGCCGTACACACTCCGGACACACCCCATACACACCCCGCGCACACACCCCGTACACACCCCGTACACACTCCATACACAGCCAGTACACACTCCGTACACACACTCCATACACACTCCGTACACACTCCGTACACACCCCATACACTCTCGCTGTACACACTCCATACACACCCCATACACACTCCACGTACCCACCCCAAACACACCCCGCACCCGCACCACGTACACACCCGTACACACTCCATACACAGCCTGTACACACTCCGGACACAGCCTGTACACACCCGTACACACACTCCGTACACACTCTGTACACATTCCGTACACACCCTGTACACACTTGCTGTACACACCTCGTACACACTATGTACACACTGCGTACACACTGCATACACACCCTGTACACACTCCGTGCACACACCCCGTACACACATTGTACACACCCCGTACACACCCCGTACACACTCTCTACACACCCCGTACACACCCCGTACACACCCTGTACACACTCCGTACAGAGCCTGTACACACTCCGTACACACCCCGTACACACACCCCGTACATACTCCATACGCACCCCGTACATACTGTGTACACACCTCTACACACATCCCCGTACAGACCCTGTACACACATTGCATACACACCTCGTACACACTCCATACACACTGCGTACACACTGCGTACACACCCTGTACACACTCCGTACACCCCCCCGTACACACATCGTACACACCCCGTACACACATCGTACACACACCGTAAACACCCCGTACACACTCCGTACACACCCCGTACACACCCCGTACACACTCTGTACACACCCCGTACACACTCCGTACACAGCCTGTACACACACCGTACACACCCCGTACACACACCCCATACACACACCCGACACACCCTGTACATACTCCATATGCACCCCGTACACACTGTGTACACACCCCTACACACATCCCCGTACAGACCCTGTACACACACTCCGTACACACTCCCCGTACACACCTCGTACACACTCCGTACGCACTGCGTACACATACCGTAAACTCCCCGTACACACTCCATACACACCCCGTACACATCCCGTACATACTCCGTACACACCCCGTACTCACCCCATACAAACCCCATACATACTCTGTACACACCCCGTACACACTCAGTACACAGCCTGTATACACTCCGTACACACCCCGTACACACGCCCCATACACACACCCCGTACACACCCCGTACACACATCCCGTACACACCCTGTGCATACTCCATACAGACTCTGTACACACCCATACACACCCCGTACACACTCCGTACACAACCTGTTCACAACCCGTACACACCCGGTACACTCCGTACACACCCCGTATGCACTCCGTACGCACCCCGTACACACTCGATACACAGCGCATACACACACCCCGTACAAACCCCGTACACACTCTGTACACACTCCCTGTATACCCCCTGTACATACTCCCCGTACACATCCCGTACACACCCCGTACACACTCCGTACACACCCCATACCCCATACACACACTCCGTAGACACACTCCATACACACACTCTGCACACACCCCGTACACACCCTACACACTCCGAACACAGCTGGTACACACCCCGTACACACCCAATACACACTCAGTGCACACTCCGTACACACCCCGTACACACTCCGTACACCCCCCCGTAAACACCCCGTACACACTCTGTACACACCCCGTACACACCCCGTACACACCGCGTACACACTCTGTACACACATCCCCTACACACCACCTACCCACCCCGTACACACCCCGTACACACTCTGTACACACCCCGTACACACCACGTACACACCACGTATACAGCCTGTACACACCCCGTACACACACCGTACATACCCCATACACATTCCTCGCGCACACCCCGTACATACAGCACATACACACACCCCGTACACACCCCGTATACACCCGGTACACACTCCATACACACTCCCCATACACACCCCATACACACTCCATACACACTCCCTGTACACACTCCATACACACTCCCCGTACATGCCCCGTGCACGCTCCGTACACGCTCCGTACACACCCCGTACACACCCTGTACACACCCCGTACACACTCCGTACATACACCGTACACACACCGTACACACAGCGTACACACCCCGTACACACTCCCCGTACACACTCCGTACACATCCCATACACACTGCGTACACACCGCGTACACACCCCATACACACCGCGTACACACCCCGTATACACACTCCGTACACACAACGTACACACACCGTACACACAACGTACATGCACCAGACACACCCCGTACACACTGCGTGCACGGCACGTACATGCTCCGTGCACGCCCCGTACATGCTCCGTACACACGCTCCGTACACATATTCCGTACACACACTCCGTACACACTCCCCGTACGCACCCCGTACGCACTCCGTTCACACCCCGTACACACACTCCGTACACACTCCCCGTACACACTCTGTACACACCCCGTACCGACTGCGTTCACACCGCGTACACTTCCCCTACACAAGCCGTACACAGTCCCCATTCACATTCCGTACGCACTGCGTACACACTCCATACACACCCCGTATACAATCTGTACACACTGCGTACACACTCCGTACACACCCCGTACACAATCCGTACACACTGCATAAACACTCTGTACACACTCCATATACATCCTGTACACACCGCAAACACACTGCGTATGCACTACGTACACACCCCGTACACAATCCATACACACGGCGTACACACCCCGTACACACTGCGAACACACTCTGTACACACTGCGTACACATCCGTACGCACCGCATACGTACTGCGTACACACCCCGTACACACACCCCGTACACACTCCCCGTACACACTCCGTACACACCCCATACACACTGCGTACACACCCTGTACACACACTCCGTACACACCCCATACACACACCCCGTACACACACCCCGTACACACTCCACGTACACAGTCCGTACACACCCCATACACACTCAGTACACACCCCGTACACACTCCTACACACCCCATATACACACCCCGTACACACTCCTACACACCCCGTACGGACCGCGTACACACCCCGTACGCACCCCGTAAACACCCCGTACACATCCCATACACACTCTGTACACATACTCCGTACACATACTCCGTACACACACTGTACACACTCGCCATATGCACTCAGTACACACTCTGTACACACTCCCCATACACTCCCCATACACATTGCGTACACACTGCATACACACCCCATACACACCGTGTACACACTCCATACACACTGCGTACACACTGCGTACACACCCCGTACACACACTCCGTACACACCCCGTACACACTCCCCGTACACACCCCATACACACCCCGTACACACTCCCTATGGACCGGGGTGGCCGCGATTTCTGGGCCATTGACAATGCCATTGATGAAATTGCACTTAATGCAGGACAACAGATATACTGACTCCACTCGCTGTTACACTGTCTGCAGAAAGAACGAAATTTTGTTGGCTGTCGGAGGAACTTTATTCAAAGATTGTGCTTCATAATGAAGGCTGTGACAAAATTGTGTCACATACTGGAACCCAAGCTCGAGAGAAATAAAGGGCGGATCCGAAACCCAGATGAGGTGTAAATTACCTCTGGGCCTTGGATGCATCTTTCAGCTCACTAATTGTTGCCTCTTTCTATCACACCATTAACATGTCTGTTATTTAATCACCTCCTGTCTTCCATAGACCATTCAGTCTTTTCCCTTCCCGCCTCATGTTCCCTGGCTCTGTTTCACCTTCCTGTTCATCTTCAACATCTCTCGTTCTGATGAAAGGCCATCAACATGAAATGTTAACCCTATCTTCCTCTCTCCGCTGACTTGCCTCCAGCATGTTCTGTTTTTATTTAACAATTGAAAGAGTGTCATTAACATAAGAACATAAGAAATAGGAGCATGAGTAGGCCATAAGGCCCCTCAAGCCTACTCCGCCATTTAATACGATCATGGTTGATCCGATCATGGACTCAGGTCCACTTCCCCGCCCGTTCTCCATAACCCCTTATCCCCTTATCATTTAAGAAACTGTCTGTTTCTGTTTTAAATTTATTCAATGTCCCAGCTTCCACAGCTCTCTGAGGCAGTGAATTCCACAGATTTACAACCCTCAGAGAGAAGAAGTTCCTCCTCATCTCTGTTTTAAATGGGCGGCCCCTTATTCTAAGATCATGCCCTCTAGTTCTAGTCTCCCCTATCAGTGGAAACATCCTCTCTGCATCCATCTTGTCAAGCTCCCTCATAATCTTATACATTTCGATAAGATCACCTCTCATTCTTCTGAATTCCAATGAGTAGAGGCCCAACCTACTCAACCTTTCCTCATAAGTCAACCCCCTCATCCCCGGGATCAACCTAGTGAACCTTCTCTGAACTGCCTCCAAAGCAAGTATATCCTTTTGTAAATATGGAAACCAAAACTGCACGCAGTATTCCAGGTGTGGCCTCACCAATACCCTGTATAGCTGTAGCAAGACTTTCCTCCTTTTATATTCCTTCTCCTTCGCTAAGATTCCATTGGCCTTCCTGATCACTTGCTGTATCTGCATACTAACCTTTTGTGTTTCATGCACAAGTACCCCCAGGTCCCGCTGTACTGCGGCACTTTGCAATCTTTCTCTATTTAAATAATAACTTGCTCTTTGATTTTTTTTCTGCCAAAGTGCGTAACCTCACACTTTCCAACATTATACTCCGTCTGCCAAATTTTTGCCCACTCACTTAGCCTGTCTATGTCCTTTTGCAGATTTGTTGTGTCCTCCTCACACATTGTTTTTCCTCCCATCTTTGTATCATCAGCAAACTTGGCTACGTTACACTCTGTCCCTTCTTCCAAGTCATTAATGTAGATTGTAAATAGTTGGTGTCCCAGCACTGATCCCTGCGGCACCCCACTAGTTACTGGTTGCCAACCCGAGAATGAACCATTTATCCCGATTCTCTGTTTTCTGTTAGTTAGCCAATCCTCTATCAATGCTAATATATTACCCCCAACCCCGTGAACTTTTATCTTGTGCAGTAAACTTTTATGTGGCACCTTCTGAAAGTCCAAATACACCACATCCACTGGTTCCCCTTTATCCATCCTGTTCGTTACATCCTCAAAGAACTCCAGCAAATTTGTCAAACATGACTTCCTCTTCATAAATCCATGCTGACTCTGCCTGACTGAATTATGCTTTTCCAAATGTCGTGCTACTGCTTCTTAAATAATGGACTCCAACATTTTCCTAACAACAGATGTTAAGGCTAACTGGTCTATAGTTTCCTGCTTTTTGTCTGCCTCCTTTTTTAAATAGGGGCGTTACATTTTCAGTTTTCCAATCTGCTTAGACCTCCCCAGAATCCAGGGAATTTTGGTAAATTACAACCAATGCATCCACAATCCCTGCCGCTACTTCTCTTAATACCCTGGGATGCAAGCCATCAGATCCAGGGGATTTATCTGCCTTTAGTCCCATTATCTTACTGAGTACCACCTCCTTAGTGATTGCAATTGTGTTAAGTTCTTTCCCCCCTATAGCCCCTTGACTATCCACTGTTGGGATAGTGTTAGTGTCCTCTACTCTAAAGACTGATACAAAATATTTGTTCAGAGTTTCTGCCATCTCCATGTTCCCCATTACTAATTCCCCAGTTTCATCCTCTAAGGGACCAACATTTACTTTAGCCACCCTTTTCCTTTCTATATACCTATAGAAACTCTTGCTATCTGTTTTTATAACGTGGAGAAACAACTTAGGGCGCCTCACACCGAGGCGAGTGAATGCCAAGCCAAAGGAGAAGGTGTTAGGAGGGCAGACGAGAAGCTCAGTGGGTTTTAAGGAGGGTTTTAAAGGCAGGGAGGGCAGTGATGAGATGAGAGACCAGCTCTGCTGCACGGACCTCATCATCATAGGCTTACTTACACTTTTAAAATGAGTCCTTAGGTGGCTGTACATTCCAATACGAGAGCCACAGTCCCTGTCACAGGTGGGACAGAAAGGCTTTGAGGAAAGGGGTGGGTGGGACTGGTTTGCCGCACGCTCTTTCCGTTGCCTGCGATTGATGTCTGCATGCTCTCGGCGATGAGACTCAAGGTGCTCAGTGCCCTCCCGGATGCACTTCCTCCACTTAGAGCGGGTCTTTGGCCAGGGACTCCCAGGTGTCGGTGGGGATGTTGTACTTTATCAGGGGGGTGTTGAGGGTGTCCTTGTAACGTTTCCTCTGCCCACCTTTGGCTCCTTTGCCGTGAAGGAGTTCCGAGTAGAGCGCTTGCTTTGGGAGTCTCGTGTCTGGCATGTGGACAATGTGGCCCGCCCAGCAGAGCTGATCGAGTGTGGTCAATGCTTCAATGCTGGGGATGTTGGCCTGGTCGAGGACGCTAACGTTGATGCGTCTGTCCTCCCAGGGGATTTGTAGGATCTTGTGAAGACATCGTTGGTGGTATTTCTCCAGCGACTTGAGGTGTCTACTCTACATGGTCCATGTCTCTGAGCCACACATGAGGGCGGGTATTATTACAGCCCTGTAGTGCATGTACTTATCACAGTGTGGGCTGGCCCATGCTGCCCCTGGGCCCTCGCCTCTCATGGGCCTCGATCACATCCCTCTACGAACTCTTGCCCCTCCTTCACCCCAACCTCCCCGCTCCTGCTGTACCTGCCCGCATGGCAGTCAACTGTTGCCTTCCTGCAGCAGCACGCGCTGCTCCCTGCAGTGGCCCGCCGATGCACGCTGCTCTTCCAATGGCCCTGGCCTGCTGATCAGGCTCCCACAGTGCAACCGGGAGCCTGATTTAAATGTAACGTTTAAATGTAAAGTGTGTTTCCCAGGACTTGGGAAACCCGGCAGCAAAAGGGAGGCAGGATCTGACAGCTGATTGAGGTCAGGTGCCTGTTTCAGCACTCCCTGTGGGACAGGGGGTGCACGAGTGCTCAGCCCAGCTGCTCAAGGAAACCTTCGGCCTCCCCTCTGCTGATTGTGGCCTCTCTCGGCAGCCCCCACCACCCCCGTTACCACAATCGTTTACCCTCCTCTAGCCCCGATCTCTGGCTCCTTCCCTCTTGCGTTGGTCTCTCACTTCTGCCATCCCCTGCCCGGCCATGATCTCTGTCTCCTTTCCCCCCCGCCCCCACTCCCCAAGGGTCCCAGGCTGCGGCCCACTGTCGCTGGTTTCCCATCTGTCAGCCGGCCAGCCTGTCAATCTGTCTGCTGCCGGGCCAGAAGCGGAAGAGAATGATTATAATGAGGTCCTGCCGTTAAATTGGGCAGGAAATCCGCATCTCTGGGTTTACCCGCGTTACCGTGCCAACCCTCACGGGCCCTACCCCCTTACAAATATCGGGGCCGTGGTGGTCGGGGAAGGGGGTTGCAGGGCTGGAGCATGTTACAGTGATCATGGCCACAGAGGGGGCTGGCAAGGCCATGAGTTTGTTGCAGGGGTCAAACACATATGCTTCAGTCTTAATGGGAGTCCAATATAAATTCTTTGATGAACTGCCCCACGGGACATTCGTATGACCCAAACCCCCCCACCACACAGCACTGTCCCCCAGTCATCAAGATCCATGGCGTGGCCCTGGACAACGTGGACCATTTCCCACGCCTCGGGAGACTCTTATCAACAAGGGCAGACATAGACGACAAGATTCAACACCGCCTCCAGTGCGCCAGTGCAGCCTTCGGTTGTCTGAGGAAAACAGTGTTTGAAGACCAGGCCCTCAAATCTGCCACCAAGCTCATGGTCTACAGGGCTGTAGTCAAACCCGCCCCTCTGTACGGCTCAGAGACATGGACCATGTACAGTAGACACCTCAAGTCGCTGGAGAAATACCACCAACAATGTCTCCCCAAGATCCTGCAAATCCCCTGGGAGGACAGACGCACCAACGTTAGCATCCTCGACCAGGCCAACATCTCCAGCATCGAAGCACTGACCACACTTGATCAGCTCCGCTGGGCAGGCCACATTGTTCGCATACCTGACAAGTGACTCCCAAAGCAAGCGCTCTACTCGGAACTCCTACACGGCAAGCGAGTCCCAGGTAGGCAGAGGAGACGTTACAAGGACATCCTCAAAGCCTCCCTGATAAAATGCAACATCCCCACCGACACCTGGGAGTCCCTGGCCAAAGACTGCCCTAAGTGGAGGAAGTGCATCCGGGGGGGAAGCTGAGCACCTCGAGTCTCATCGCCGAGAGCATGCAGAAAACAAGTGCAGGCAGCGGAAAGAGTGTGCGGCAAACCTGTCCCACCCACCCTTTCCTTCAATGACTGTCTGTCCCACCTGTGACATGGACTGTGGTTCCCGTATTGGACTGTTCAGCCATCTAAGAACTCATTTTTAGAGTGGAAGCAAGTCTTCCTCAATTTCAAGGGACTGCCTATGAACAAAAGGGAATTGTGGCTCATCCAAGGAGAGGGCAGGCAGTCAACGGCAGAGACAGTGGAGGGCTTGAGTGAATTGATGGAGAGTTACAGCTGGGTGTCATCAGTGGAAGCTGACCCCATGTCAGCTGATGATGTTCCAAGTGTCAGCATGCAGAGGAGAGGCTGAAGGATCGATCCTTGATGGCCCTGCTGAGGGGAGCGCGCGGGAGAGAAAGAAGAAGCCATTGCTGGAGATGGCGTGATCCGACAGGTGGAGGCAATCCCATTTGCGCTGGGCAGTGGAGGAGAACATTGTGGCCCACCCAGCCAACGGCCACAGAGAGCTCGAGGAGGACGAGGGAGGATAATGCACTACATTCTCAGAGGATGTCATTTGCATCTTTGGTTTTGCTGAGGTGGCAGTGTTGAATACTGATTGGAGAGGGTCAACCATGATGTTCTCATCTGTGTTTTCAAATCCCTCCATGGCCTCACCCCTCCCTATCTCTGTAATCTCCTCCAGCTCCACAACCCTCCGAGATGTCTGCGCTCTTCTAATTCTGCCCTCCTGAGCATCCCTGATTATAATCACTCAACCATTGGTGGCCGTGCCTTCTGTTGCCGAGACCCCACGCTCTGGAACTCCCTCCCTAAACCTCTCCACCTCTCTATCTCGCCTTCCTCCTTCAAGATGCTCCTTAAAACATACCTCGCCACCTGCGCTAATTTCTACTTATGCGACTTGGTGTCAAATTTTCATCTCATAATATTCCTGCGACGCGCCTTGGGACGTTCCACTACATTCAAGGCGCGATATAAATACAAGTTGTTACATAATAAGAAATAGGAGCTGGAGTGGGCCATACGGCCTCTCAAGCCTGCTCCGCCATTCAATACAATCATGACTGATCTGATCATGGATTCAGGTCCACTTCCCTGCCTGCTCCCCATAACCCCTTATTCCCTTATCGGTTAAGAAACTGTCTATCTCTGTCTAAAATTTATTCAATGACCCAGCCTCCACAGCTCTCTGAGGCAGCGAATTCCACAGATTTACAACCCTCTGAGAGAAGAAATTCCTCCTCATCTCAGTTTTAAATGGGTGGCCCCTCATTGTAAGATCATATCCCTAGTCCTAGTCTCCCCCAGCAGTGGAAACATCCTCTCTGCATCCACCTTGTCAAGTCCCCTCATAATTTTGTTGTTGTTGTTCCAGGACAGATTTGGGAGGCGACAACACATTCGAGGACTTTGGAGAGGAAAGGGAGATTAGATATGGGATGGTAGTTTGCAAGGACAGAGAAGTCAAGGGTGGATTTTTTGAAGAGGGTGATAACGATGGCAGATTTGAAGGGGGGGAGGACAGTACCTGAGGAGAGGGAACCGTTTAGATTATTCATTACTATGGGGGCCAAGAAAGAAAGTTGGATGGTCAGCAGTTTATTGGGAATAGGGAATAGAGTAGGAGGTGTGTCTCCTGGACAGGTTGAGCTCGGAGAGGGAATAAGGAGGGTTAGGAGACGAAGTGAAGAAAGATGCAAGTTCTGGGTTCGGGCAGGGGGAAAGCTGGGCTTGGTGGGCAAGGGCAATGGAGGGATACTGCAGAGGCAGCTGAACGGATGCTCTCAATCTTAGTGACAAAGAAGTCCATGAGCTCCTTGAACCTGATGATGGAGGAGGCAGGGGAATGGGGTTTAAGGTCAAGGAGAAATCATCCCAGCTTGATCCTGGAATTGTGGGCAGTTTTAAGAGAGGAGAGCAGGGTCCATTATGCTTTATGTGGTGTTGCCAGATCTGGTGTTGAATCGTGAAATCTGTTGTGCCATACATGTTAAATTCAGCACCACTTAGAGTGAGGGTGGAGTCCTCACCAGTGTGAATGACCATGTGGGAGAGAGTAAGGGATTTTCTGGGAATAAGGGTGTGATGTCTTCCTTACAACATCATAAACACACACTTTACAAAATGGCTTCAACTCAGGAACTTGTCTGATGACCTGTCATCTGATGCTTTTAATGTATTTACAGCAATGGTTGCATTACCACAGTGGTTCACTAGGGGGATCAGTAGTCCACTAGGTGGAGCTCTATATTACACTTCTCCCTCCTTAATGAAGAAGTAATTCGAACAAAATAATCATCATAAATAACTTGCATGGTTATACATAACAAAAGATATGGACTTATTTTGCCATATTTACAAATCAAACTTAACCACTGGTTTTCTGTTTCGAAGAGGATACCTTTGCCCTTGAACAGAACTTCCCATTCTAGGCTGATCCTGAGGAAAGTTTTCCTCCAAGGGATATCCTTGATCTACATTTGAACTCTCTATAACTTCAGACTGTTTGTCTGCCTGACTCGGAATCAGACTTAAATTCTGACTTTCTCTTGGACTTGTTTCTGGTACATCTGATGTAGGATTTGCTATTGGTACTCTACTTATAACAACACTACCTGATGAGTAAAAAATAATCGAATCATTCCAACTTTCAATTCCTTTCACATCTATAGGTAAAATATGATCAATGTGAACAAACCTAACCTGTCCATGATCAAATATCTTGACCAAATATGTACAAGGACTACATATCTTCACTACCCTTCCTGGTAACTACTTTAACTATTAATGGTGATGGTTCTTCACTCTCATCTTCTGATTTAATTTCACACTTCTCTCTCTTACTCTGCCTCTGTCATGATTCTCTTTCTGTCTTAATTGTTTCTCTTCTACGGACTGTGCCAAGTTTGGTTTTAACAACGAGAACCTGGTTCATGGCTTTTTTGGAAACAATTCTGCTGGTGTTCTACCAGCAGTTGTATGAGCAGTATTACGATAAGTAATTAGAAAATTACAATTTGTGGTCCAATGACAACTGTTGTTTCTTTGGATTTGGATCCAACATTAGTTTGATGAGGGCATATTTTACAATTCGTATTATGCGCTCTGCTGCACCATTCGAAGCAGGGTGGTATGGTGGAACCATTTTTGCTCATAAACTGTACAAATTCTTCTGAACAAAATTGTGGTCCATTATCAGACACAATTTCTTCTGGAAGGCCATGAAGAAAACAATCTTCGCTAATTGTCTATTGTTTTACTTGTTGTTATTTTCCACATTGGAAACACCGCTTGCATTTCGCATTTAGAACTAGAGGGCATAATCTTAGAATGGCTATCGGTCACCTCAGTTGTCTGATGACTGGAAATGGTATGAAATTCTTGGGAATATTGGGAATGTTGGTTAGCCAAGTCCATTGACATAGCTATCTGACAAGCTAAATCAAAAGTCAAGTTAAGAGTTGTCAACAACTTTTTTCTGATCACATCATTTTTCATCCCACAAACAAAGTGGTCACGCAGTGCTCGGTCCTGAAAGTTTCCGAAATGACAGTGAATGGATAACTTTCAGCAATTTCCAGGGGCTCAGGACTGCAGTGCTTAGAATCTCCATAAGTGATGTGCCCTTTGGCTTGATTGGAACAAGCACATTTTTTAGGGTTTCATACACCTCGGGGCCTGTTTCAGTCAGGAAACTAGTCCATTTTTTTTCTAAAACCACCTGATTGCTGTTTTCATCATCGGGGACTTCGATGATACAATTTGCAGTGATAAACATTTTTAGCTGCTCCACATACATTCCGAAAGTCTCACGGTCGCATTGAAATGCACCCAAGCGCCCTATTATTCCCATAGGTGTGGCCATCTGGACTCTGGCATTTCAGCCAAGTGTACATGTAATTTACCGTGGATACTTAGCTGTTCTGCAACACAAAGGACCTCTCTAGTCTCTCTGTTGTTTGGCTGGAATCATCCACCAACAAAAATTTCAGCTGGGGAATCCAGGAATAAGAACAGAGGAAATAAGAGCAGGAGTAGGCCATACGGCCCCTCGAGCCTGCTCCGTCATTTAATACGATCATGGCTGATCCGATCATGGACTTAGCTCCACTTCCCTGCCCGCTCTTCATAACCCCTTATCTCCTTATCGTTAAAGAAACTGTCTATTTCTGTCTTAAATTTATTCAATGACCCAGCTTCCACAGCTCTCTGAGGCAGCAAATTCCATAGATTTTCAACCTTCTGAGAAGAAATTTCTCCTCGTCTCAGTTTTAAATGGGTGGCCCCTTATTCTAAGATCATGCCCTCTAGTTCCAATCTCCCCCATCAGTGGAAACATCCTCTTTCCATCCACCTTGTCAAGCCCCCTCATAATCTTATGCGTTTCGATACGATCACCTCTCATTCTTCTCTCATTCGATGTCGCCAAGGTGATATCTTCCTTACGACATCATAAACACACACTTTGCAAAATGGCTTCAACTCAGGAACTTGTCAGGTGACCTGTCACCTGGTGCCTTTATTGCATTTACAGCAATGGCTGCATTACCACAATAGTCCACTTGGTGTGCTACATATTACAAAGGACATAAAAGGGAAGTGAGGGTGTGATTGAGCAAATGAACAAGAAACCATTATCAGGGACAAAATAAACTTTCATTTGGAAAGGCATGGGTTAATCAAGGAGATCCAGCATGGATTTGTTAAAGGTAAATCATGTCTGACTAACTTGATTGAATCCTTTGATGAAGTAACAGAGAAGGTTGATCAAGGCAGTGCAGTAGATGCTCGATACATGGTCCTTCAGAAGACATTCGACAAAGTGCCACATTGGAGGCTTAAGCAGTTGGAAGCCCATGGAACGAAGGGGAAAGTGGGGCCATGGATACAAAATTGTCTCAGTGACAGGAAGCAAAGGGTGGTGGTGGATGGTTGGATGTTTCAGACTGGGATCTGGTTCGCAGTGGTGTTCCCCAAGGGTCATATTTTATAAACGACCTGGACTCAGGTGTAGGGAGCAACATTATAAAGTTTGCTGATGAAACAAAACTTTGCAAAGTAGTAGATAGTGATAATGGTAGCTATAGGCTTCAGGATGACATAGACAGGATGGTGAAATGGGCAGAAGCATGTCAGATGGAGTTCAATGCGGAGAAGTGTGAAGTGATCCACTTTGACAGGCCTCTGAGTCAGAAGGTTGTGGGTTCAAGTCCCACTCCAGGGACTTGAGCACAAAAAAATCTAAGCTGGCATTCCAGTGCAGTGCTGAGGGAACGCTGCACTGTCAGAGGTGCTGAATTCCGGATGAGACATTAAACTGAGGTCCCGCCTGCTCTTTCAAGTGGACATAAAATATCCCATGGCACTATTTTGAAGAAGAGCAGGGGAGTTCTCCCCGGTGTCCTGGCCAATATTTATCTCTCAATCAACATCACAAAAACAGGTTATCTGGTCATTATCACATTGCTGTGTGTGGGAGCTTGCTGTGCGCAAATTGTCTGGTGCATTTCCCGCATTACAACAGTGACTGCACTCCAAAAGTGCTTCATTGGCTGTAAAGCGCTTTGAGATGTCCTTTAGTCATGAAAGGCGCTATATAAATGCAGGTCTTTCTTTCGTTCTGTTTGTGGGAGCTTGCTGTGCGCAAATTGGCTGCCGTGTCTCCCACATTACAACAATGACTACACTCCAAAAGTACTTCATTGGCTGTAAAGTGCTGAAGTTATGAAGGCGCTATAGCAATGAAAGCCTTTCTTTCTGTAACTGTTGCTAGATCTAGTGAATAACAAAATAGACCAGGTAGATGAGAAAAGATTAGTGTGTACCTCAGGAATAGTGACCATAATTTAAGGTTTAAGGTCCAAATGGAAAGAGAAAGTTAGCATAAAATCAAGTGCTCCCGATTGGAGTAGGGCAGATATAAAGATAATGGGATAGGTTTTGTACTTTGCGCTAATATATAAAGTCGGTCAACAAGTTAAGGGAAATAAAAATCGGGGGAGATGTAAGATTGGCTGCCAACTCGCTATCTCTCATTTTACACTTTCACACAAAGTCAGGATCTACGCTGAGGAGTGAGCGAGCTGCGGTGAAGTAGAAAGTGAAATTAGCTGACAGGATTGTAGATCAGCAATGTGTTGTGAAAGCGAGACTGTAAAGCTTCAGCATAAATGTCTACCATGCAACAGTTGTGTCTCAGTGGGTAGCACACTCGCCTCTGAGTCAGCAGGTCATGGGTTCAAGTCCCACTCCAGGAACTTGAGCACATAAATCTCATCATCATCATAGGCAGTCCCTCGGAATCGAGGAAGACTTGCTTCCACTCTTAAAAATGAGTCCTTAGGTGGCTGAACAGTACAATATGAGAACCACAGTCCCTGTCACAGGTGGGACAGATAGTCGTTGAGGGAAAGGGAGGGTGGGACAGGTTTGCTGCATGCTCCTTCCGCTGCCTGTGCTTGATTTCTGCATGCTCTTGGCGATGAGACTCGAAGTGCTCAGCTCCCTCCCGGATGCACTTCCTCCACTTAGGGCGGTCTTTGGCCAGGGACTCCCAGGTGTCAGTGGGGATGTTGCACTTTATCAGGGAGGCTTTGAGGGCGTCCTTGTAACGTTTCCTCTGCCCACCTTTGACATAAACTAGGCTGACACTGCAGTGCAGTACTGAGGGAATGCTACAGTGTCGGAGATGCCGTCTTTCAGATGAGACATTAAATCGAGGCACCGTCTGCTCTCTCAGGTAGACGTAAAAGATCCCGTGCCACAATTTCATAGAAGAGTAGTTCTCCCCGTGTCCTGGCCAATATTTATCCCTCAATCAACATCACTAAAACAGATTATCTCGTCAGTATCACATTGCTGTTTGCGGGAGCAAATTGGCTGCTGTGTTTCCCACAACAGTGACTGCACTTCAAGAATTACTTCATTGGTTGTAAAGTGCTTTGGGACATCAGACAGTGCAATAGATGTTCTATATATGATCCTTCAGAAGACATACGACAAAATGTCACACAGGAGGCTTAAGCAGGTGGAAGCCCATGGAATGAAGGGGAAAGTGGGGCCATGGATACAAAATTGTCTCAGTGACAGGAAGCAAAGGGTGGTGGTGGATGGTTGGATGTTTCAGACTGGGATCTGGTTCGCAGTGGTGTTCCCCAAGGGTCATATTTTATAAACGACCTGGACTCAGGTGTAGGGAGCAGCATTATAAAATTTGCTGATGAAACAAAACTTTGCAAAGTAGCAGATAGTGATAATGGTAGTTATAGGCTTCAGGATGACATAGACAGGATGGTGAAATGGGCAGAAGCATGTCAGATGGAGTTCAATGCGGAGAAGTGTGAAGTGATCCACTTTGACAGGCCTCTGAGTCAGAAGGTTGTGGGTTCAAGTCCCACTCCAGGGACTTGAGCACAAAAAAATCTAAGCTGACATTCCAGTGCAGGAGGAGTGTTGCACTGTTGGAGGTGCTGTCTTTCGGATGAGACGTTAAACCGAGGCCCCATCTGCTCTCTAGGGTGGACATAAAAGATCCCGTGGCACTATTTCGAAGAAGAACAGGGGAGTTATCCCCAGTATCCTGACCAATATTTATCCTTCAATCAACATAACAAAAAAACAGATTATCTGATCATGATCACAATGCTGTGTGTGGGAGCTTGCTATGCGCAGGTTGGCTGCTGCATTTACCACATTACAACAGTGACTACACTCCAAAAAGTATTTCATTGGCTGTAAAGCACTTTGAGACGTCCGGTGGTCATGAAAGGTGCTATATAAATGGAAGTCTTTCTTTATTTAATAGGAAAGACAGTATGGTATATATGCCACGATTTTGAAAAGTGTAGATGATATAAAGAAAGAAGGTTTAATATAGCGCCTTTCATGACCACCGGATGTCTCAAAGCACTTCTGACTCAGAGGTGAGCGTGCCACACTGAGCGACAGCTGACATTACGGACAGAGAGACCTTGGTGTCTATATACAAAAATCCTTAACGGTGGCAGGGCAAGTTGATAAGGTGGTTAAAAAAGCATATGGGCTATTTGGATTTGTAAATAGAGAAATAGAATATAAATTAGAATATTATCTGAATGGTGGCAGATTAGGAAAAGGGGAGGTGCAACGAGACCTGGGTGTCATGGTACATCAGTCATTGAAAGTTGGCATGCAGGTACAGCAGGCGGTGAAGAAGGCAAATGGTATGTTGGCCTTCATAGCAAGGGGATTTGTGTATAGGAGCAGGGAGGTCTTACTGCAGTTGTACAGGGCCTTGGTGAGGCCTCACCTGGAATATTGCGTTCAGTTTTGGTCTCCTAATCCGAGGAAGTACGTTCTTGCTATTGTGGGATTACAGCGAAGGTTCACCAGACTGATTCCAGGGATGGCAGGACTGACATATGAAGAAAGACTGGATCAACTGGACCTGTGTTCACTGGAATTTAGAAGGATGAGAGGGGATCTCATAGAAACATATACAATTTTGAGGGGATTGGACAGGTTAGATGCAGAACGAATGTTCCCGATGTTGGGGAAGTCCAGAACCAGGGGTCAAAGTCTAAGGGTAAGGGGTAAGCCATTTAGGACTGAGATGAGGAGAAACTTCTTCACTCAGAGAATTGTGAACCTGTGGAATTCTCTACCACAGAAAGTTGATGAGGCCAGTTCATTAGATATATTCAAGAGGGAGTTAGATATGGCGCTTACGGCTAAAGGGATCAAGAGTATGGAGAGAAAGCAGGAAAGGGGTACTGAAGTTGAATGATTAGCCATGATCATATTGAATGTTGGTGCAGGCTCAAAGGGCCGAATGGCCTACTCCTGCACCTATTTTCTATGTTTCTAAGTAAAATAAAGAGATCATGCTGGAACTTTTTAAATCACTGGTTTGGCCTGAGCTGGAGTACTGCGGACAATTCTGGGCCCCACGCTTCCGGAAAAAGAAAACAAAGAAAGGCTTGCATTTATATAGAAATATAGAAACATAGAAAATAGGTGCAGGAGTAGGCCATTCGCTCCTTCGAGCCTGCATCACCATTCAATAAGATCATGGCTGATCATTCCCTCAGTACCCCTTTCCTGCTTTCTCTCCATACCCCTTGATCCCCTTCGCCGTAAGAGCCATATCTAACTCCCTCTTGAATATATCCAATGAACTGTCTTCAACAACTCTCTGCGGCAGGGAATTCCACAGGTTAACAACTCTCTGAATGAAGACATTTCTCCTCATCTCAGTCCTAAATGGCCTACCCCTTATCCTAAGTGTGTCCCCTGGTTCTGGACTTCCCCAACATCGGGAACAATCTACCCGCATCTAACCTGTCCCGTTCCGTCAGAATCTTATACGTTTCTATGAGATCCCCTCTCATCCTTCTAAACTCCAATGTATAAAGGTCCAATTGATTCAGTCTCTCCTCATATGTCAGTCCAGCCATCCCGTGAATCAGTCTGTTGAACTTTTGCAGCACTCCCTCAATAGCAAGAACATCCTTCCTCAGATTAGGAGACCAAAACTGAACACAATATTCCAGGTGAGGCCTCACCAAGGCCCTGTACAACTGCAGTAAGACCTCCCTGTTCCTATACTCAAATCCCCTAGCTATGAAGGCCAACATACCATTTGCCTTCTTCACCGCCTGCTGTACCTGCATGCCGATTTTCAATGACTGATGAACCATGACACCCAGGTCTCATTGCACCCCCCCCTTTTCCTAATCTGCCGCCATTCAGATAATATTCCGACTTCGCGTTTTTGCCACCGAAGTGGATAACCTCACATTTATCCACATTATACTGCATCTGTCATGCATTTGCCGACTCACCTAACCTGTCCAAGTCACCCTGCAGCCTCTTAGCGTCCCCCTCACAGCTCACAACGCCACCCAGTTTAGTGTAATCTGCAAACTTGGAGATATTACACTCAATTCCTTCATCCAAATCATTGATGTATATTGTAAAGAGCTGGGGTCCCAGCACTGAGCCCTGCGGCACTCCACGAGTCACTTCCTGCCATTCTGAAAAGGACCCATTTATCCCGGCTCTCTGCTTCCTGTCTGCCAACCAGTTCTCTATCCACGTCAGTACATTACCCCCAATACCATGTGCTTTGATTTTGCACACCAATCTCTTGTGTGGGACCTTGTCAAAAGCCTTTTGAAAGTCCAAATACACCACATCCACTGGTTCTCCCTTGTCCACTCTACTCGTTACATCCTCAAAAAATTCTAGAAGATTTGTCAAGCATGATTTCCCCTTCATAAATCCATGCTGACTTGGACCGATCCTGTCACTGCTTTCCAAATGCGCTGCTATTTCATCCTTAATAATTGATTCCAACATTTTCCCCACAACTGATGTCAGGCTAACCGGTCTATAATTACCCACTTTCTCTCTCCCTCCCTTTTTAAAAAGTGGTGTTACATTAGCTACCCTCCAATCCATAGGAACTGATCCTGAGTCGATAGACTGTTGGAAAATGATCACCAATGCATCCACTATTTCTAGGGCCACTTCCTTAAGTACTCTGGGATGCAGACCATCAGGCCCCGGGGATTTATCGGCCTTCAATCCCATCAATTTCCCTAACACAATTTCCCGCCTAATAAAGGATATCCTTCAGTTCCTCCTTCTCACTAGACCATCGGTCCCCTAGTACTTCCGGAAGGTTATTTGTGTCTTCCTTCGTGAAGACAGAACCAAAGTATTTGTTCAATTGGTCTGCCATTTCTTTGTTCCCCATTATAAATTCACCTGAATCTGACTGCAAGGGACCTATGTTTGTCTTCACTAATCTTTTTCTCTTCACATATCTATAGAAACTTTTGAAGTCAGTTTTTATGTTCCCGGCAAGCTTCTTCTCGTACTCTTTTTTTCCCCCTCTTAATTAAACCCTTAGTCCTCCTTTGCTGAATTCTAAATTTCTCCCAGTACTCAGGTTTGCTGCTTTTTCTGGCCAATTTATATGCCTCTTCCTTGGATTTAACACTATCCTTAATTTCCCTTGTTAGCCACGGTTGAGCCACCCTCCCCGTTTTATTTTTACTCAAGACAGGGATGTACAATTGCTGAAGTTCATCCATGTGATCTTTAAATGTTTGCCATTGCCTATCCACCGTCAACTCTTTAAGCATCATTTGCCAATCTATTCCAGCCAATTCACACCTCAAACCATCGAAGTTACCTTTCCTTAAGTTCAGGACTCTAGTTTCTGAATTAACTGTGTCACTCTCCATCCTGATAAAGAATTCTACCATGTTATGGTCACTCTTCCCCAAGGGGCCTCGCAAAACAAGATTGCTAATTAGTCCTTTCTCTTTACACATCACCCACTATAGCGCCTTTCACAATCTCATGATGTCCTAAAGCGCTTTACAGCCAATGAAATACTTTTGAAGTGTAGTCACTGTTGTAACGCAGGAAACCCGGCTGCCAAAGTGTGCACAGCAAGCTCCCACAAACAGAAATGTGATAATGACCAGATCATCTGTTTTTTAGTGATTTTGATTGAGGGATAAATATTGGCTAGAACACCGGGGATACCTCCCCTGCTCTTCTTTGAAATAGTGCCACGGGATCTTTTATGTGCACCTGAGAGGGCAGACGGTGCCTCGTTTTAACGTCTGATCCGAAAGACGGCACCTCCAACAGTGCAGCGCTCCCTCAGCACTGCACTGGAGTGTCAGCCGAGATTTATGTGCTCAAGTTCCTGGATCTAGAGAGGAGATGAGTAGAAATCTTTCACTGAGAGTTGTCGGGATCTGGAATTCTCTACCTGAAAAGATGGTGGACGCTCATTCCATAAATCATTTTAACAGGGAATTAATTGGACAGGCGCTTGAAGTTTACGGGCAAAAATTGGGGATGTGGGACTAAGCATGGCTGTCCTTTCTGAGCTGGCACAGGCACGATGGGCCGAATGGCCTCCTTCTGTGCTATAAGTTTCTATGATTCTATGAGAGCTGTATAATAGCGAATGATGGCCAGAGGCGAGACAGTTGGGAACTTGAAAATGCCATTGTAAGTGACTTGGGGAGAATTTTTCCCAGTTGAGGTTGGAGAAAGGAGTGGTGTTGAAAGGGGGAAGGGAGATGTGAGTGATGAGGAAGACAAGGAAGTGATCAGAGATGGCTTTATCTGTGATTGAGATGATGCGAAGAAAGAGGCTACATGAGATACAAGGTCGGAGGGGGGGGGGTAGGGGTGGCAGGGGGAGGTGGAGGGAGGTGGGGGTAGGTGAGTTTATACGGAGGAAGAGATAGAGAAAGAAAGACTTGCATTTATTGAGTGTTTTTCATGACCTCAGGATGCCCCTAAGCGTTTTACAGCCAATGAAGTACTTTTGAAGTATAGTCACTGTTGTAATTTTAATTGGACAGGTTAGATGCAGGAAGAATGTTCCCGATGTTGGGGAAGTCCAGAACCAGGGAACATAGTCTAAGGACAAGGGGTAAGCCATTTAGGACCGAGATGAGGAGAAAATTCTTCACTCAGAGATTTGTGAACCTGTGGAATTCTCTACCACAGAAAGTTGTTGAGGCCAGTTGGTTAGATATATTCAAAAGGGAGTTAGATGTGACCCTTACGGCTAAAGGGATCAAGGGGTATGGAGAGAAAGCAGGAAAGGGGTACTGAAGTTGCATGATCAGCCATGATCTTATTGAATGGTGGTGCAGGCTCGAAGGGCCGAATGGTCTACTCCTGCACCTATTTTCCATGTTTCTATGTTTCTATGTTAAGGGAGGGATGAGTGATAATGGTAAAGCAAACTAATAAGGACATAAGAAATAGGAGCAGGAGGAGGCCACTGGCCCTTTGAGCCTGCTCCGCCATTCATTAAGATCATGGCTGATCTTTGAACTCCACTTTCCCGCCCGATTCCCATATATCTTGATTCCTTCACATTGAGGGACAGATGGACTGTGCACAGCAATATGTGTAACTGCAGGATTTTACCACATTAACTATGTTTGTTAATAGGCATTACCTCAGGGTATCTGGCTGATCCATGATTGGAAAGTCCAATGTTGACAGCAATACTGAACATTAACGCCAGAGAAGGGGATACCAATGAGATATCTTACTCTGTAGGCTTCTACTTTGCGGCCTCTGAAACGGTTTGACCTGTCACTACCAACTGCAGTGCGGTCTCACGTTAATAAATATTTTTATTTGCTGTAAAACTGAACTTCAGTGACCTCTCCAGCCAGTGAGTGGGTTAATTTTTACTTTTGTGATGCTGGGCCTTTCCCCTGTTCTATTATGACAACATAACAGCAACAGACATCGGCCGTACTGGGCTGCTGGCAGTGTGGAGGATTCCTGCACTTCTATCTTCCTCTGTCGGAAGAGAAGATGAGCCGGGATAAAGTGCCAGGTAAAGGGAATAAATATAATTTACCACCGAGTGAATAACCACGTTTATGGAATTCTGCTGTTATTTGGGATATACAGCTTATATTGTGATTATATTGAGGGATATTGAGGTTATATTGTGGTTATATTGTGATTATATTGAGGGATATTGAGGTTATATTGAGGTTATATTGTGGTTATATTGAGGTTATATTGTGGTTATATTGTGGTTATATTGAGGTTATATTGAGATTACATTGTGGTAATATTGTGGTTATATTGAGGTTATATTGTGCTTATATTGAGGTTATATTGAGGTTACATTGAAGTTATATTGTGATTATATTGAGCTTATATTGAGGTTATATTGAGGTTATATTGTGGTTATATTGTGATTATATTGAGGTTATATTGTGGTTATATCGAGGTTATATTATGATTCAATTGAGGTTATATTGAGGTTATATTGTGCTTGTATTGTGATTATATTGAGGTTATATTGAGGTTATATTGAGGTTATATTGTGGTTATATTGTGATTATATTGTGATTATATTGAGGTTATATTGAGGTTCTATTGTGATTATATAGAGGTTATATTGAGGTTATATTGTGATTATATAGAGATGAAATTGAGGTTATATTGTGATTATATTGAGGTCATATTGAGGTTATATTGAGGTTATATTGTGGTTATATTGTGATTATATTGTGGTTATATTGAGGATATATTGTGGTAATATTGTGGTTATATTGTGGTTATCTTGTGATTATACTGTGGTTACATTGTGGTTATATTATGGTTATATTGAAGTTATACTGAGGTTATATTGGGGTTATATTGTGGTTATATTGCGATTATATTGAGGTTATATTGAGGTTATATTGAGGTTATATTGTGGTTATATTGTGGTTCTATTGAGGTTATATTGTGGTTATATTGAGGTTATATTGAGGTTATATTGTGGTTATACTGAGGTGATATTGAGGTTATATTATGGTTATATTGAGGTTATATTGAGGTTATATTGTGGTTGTATTGTGATTATATTGAGGTTATATTGAGGTTACATTGAGTTTATATCGTGATTATATTGAGCTTATATTGAGCTTATATTGAGGTTAAATTGAGGTTACATTGTGGTTATATTGTGATTATATTGTGATTATATTGAGGTTATATTGTGGTTATATTGAGATTATATTGAGGTTATATTGAGGTTATATTGTGATTATATTGAGGTTATATTGTGGTTATATTGAGGTTATATTGTGATTCAATTGAGGTTATATTGAGGTTATATTGTGCTTGTATTGTGATTATATTGAGGTTATATTGTGCTTATATTGAGGTTATATTGAGGTTACATTGAGGTTACATTGAAGTTATATTGTGATTATATTGAGGTTATATTGAGGTTATATTGAGGTTATATTGTGGTTATATTGTGATTATATTGAGGTTATATTGTGGTTATATTGAGGTTATTTTGTGATTATATTGAGGTTATATTAGATCATATTGAGGTTATATTGTGATTATATTGAGGTTATATTGAGGTTGTATTGTGATTATATTGAGGTTATATTGTTATTATATTGTGGTTATATTGAGTTTATATTGAGGTTATATTGTGATTATATTGAGGTTATATTGAGGTTCTATTGTGATTATGTAGAGGTTATATTCAGGTTATATTGTGATTATATTGAGGTTATATTGAGGTTATATTGTGATTATATTGAGGTCATATTGAGGTTATATTGAGGTTATATTGTGGTTATATTATGATTATATTGAGGTTATATTGAGGTTATATTGTGATTATATTGAGGTTATATTGTGGTTATATTGAGGATATATTGTGGTAATATTGTGGTTATATTGTGGTTATCTTGTGATTATACTGTGGTTATATTGTGGTTATATTATGGTTATATTGAAGTTATACTGAGGTTATATTGGAGTTATATTGTGGTTATATTGCGATTATATTGAGGTTATATTGAGGTTATATTGTGGTTATATTGTGGTTCTATTGAGGTTATATTGTGGTTATATTGAGGTTATATTGAGGTTATATTGTGGTTATATTCAGGTTATATTGTGGTTATACTGAGGTGATATTGAGGTTATATTATGGTTATATTGAGGTTATATTGAGATTACATTGTGGTAATATTGTGGTTATATTGTGATTATACTGTGTTATATTGTGGTTATATTATGGTTATATTGAGGTTATATTGTGGTTATATTGAGGTTATATTATGGTTATATTATGGTTATATTGAGGTTATATTGTGCTTATATTGAGGTTATATTGAGGTTACATTGAAGTTATATTGTGATTATATTGAGCTTATATTGAGGTTATATTGAGGTTATATTGTGGTTATATTGTGATTATATTGAGGTTATATTGTGGTTATATCGAGGTTATATTATGATTCAATTGAGGTTATATTGAGGTTATATTGTGCTTGTATTGTGATTATATTGAGGTTATATTGAGGTTATATTGAGGTTATATTGTGGTTATATTGTGATTATATTGTGATTATATTGAGGTTATATTGAGGTTCTATTGTGATTATATAGAGGTTATATTGAGGTTATATTGTGATTATATAGAGGTGAAATTGAGGTTATATTGTGATTATATTGAGGTCATATTGAGGTTATATTGAGGTTATATTGTGGTTATATTGTGATTATATTGTGGTTATATTGAGGATATATTGTGGTAATATTGTGGTTATATTGTGGTTATCTTGTGATTATACTGTGGTTACATTGTGGTTATATTATGGTTATATTGAAGTTATACTGAGGTTATATTGGGGTTATATTGTGGTTATATTGCGATTATATTGAGGTTATATTGAGGTTATATTGAGGTTATATTGTGGTTATATTGTGGTTCTATTGAGGTTATATTGTGGTTATATTGAGGTTATATTGAGGTTATATTGTGGTTATACTGAGGTGATATTGAGGTTATATTATGGTTATATTGAGGTTATATTGAGGTTATATTGTGGTTGTATTGTGATTATATTGAGGTTATATTGAGGTTACATTGAGTTTATATCGTGATTATATTGAGCTTATATTGAGCTTATATTGAGGTTAAATTGAGGTTACATTGTGGTTATATTGTGATTATATTGTGATTATATTGAGGTTATATTGTGGTTATATTGAGATTATATTGAGGTTATATTGAGGTTATATTGTGATTATATTGAGGTTATATTGTGGTTATATTGAGGTTATATTGTGATTCAATTGAGGTTATATTGAGGTTATATTGTGCTTGTATTGTGATTATATTGAGGTTATATTGTGCTTATATTGAGGTTATATTGAGGTTACATTGAGGTTACATTGAAGTTATATTGTGATTATATTGACCTTATATTGAGGTTATATTGAGGTTATATTGTGGTTATATTGTGATTATATTGAGGTTATATTGTGGTTATATTGAGGTTATATTGAGGTTATTTTGTGATTATATTGAGGTTATATTGAGGTTGTATTGTGATTATATTGAGGTTATATTGTTATTATGTTAAGGTTATATTGAGTTTATATTGAGGTTATATTGTGATTATATTGAGGTTATATTGAGGTTCTATTGTGATTATATAGAGGTTATATTCAGGTTATATTGTGATTATATTGAGGTTATATTGAGGTTATATTGTGATTATATTGAGGTCATATTGAGGTTATATTGAGGTTATATTGTGGTTATATTATGATTATATTGAGGTTATATTGAGGTTATATTGTGATTATATTGAGGTTATATTGTGGTTATATTGAGGATATATTGTGGTAATATTGTGGTTATATTGTGGTTATCTTGTGATTATACTGTGGTTATATTGTGGTTATATTATGGTTATATTGAAGTTATACTGAGGTTATATTGGAGTTATATTGTGGTTATATTGCGATTATATTGAGGTTATATTGAGGTTATATTGAGGTTATATTGTGGTTATATTGTGGTTCTATTGAGGTTACATTGTGGTTATATTGAGGTTATATTGAGGTTATATTGTGGTTATATTCAGGTTATATTGTGGTTATACTGAGGTGATATTGAGGTTATATTATGGTTATATTGAGGTTATATTGAGGTTATATTGTGCTTGTATTGTGATTATATTGAGGTTATATTGAGGTTACATTGAGTTTATATCGTGATTATATTGAGCTTATATTGAGCTTATATTGTGGTTAAATTGAGGTTAATTGTGGTTATATTGTGATTATATTGTGATTATATTGAGGTTATATTGTGGTTATATTGAGATTATATTGAGGTTATATTGAGGTTATATTGTGATTATGTTGAGGTTATATTGTGGTTATATTGAGGTTATATTGTGATTCAATTGAGGTTATATTGAGGTTATATTGTGCTTGTATTGTGATTATATTGAGGTTATATTGAGGTTATATTGAGGTTATATTGTGATTATATTGAGCTTATATTGAGTTTATATTGAGGTTATATTGTGGTTATATTGTGATTATATTGTGGTTATATTGTGATTATAGTGCGATTATATTGAGGTTATATTGTAGTTATATTGAGGTTATATTGTGGTTATATTGAGGTTATATTGTGGTTATACTGAGGTGATATTGAGATTATGTTATGGTTATATTGATGTTATATTGAGGTTATATTGTGCTTGTATTGTGATTATATTGAGGATATATTGAGGTTATATTGAGGTTAAATTGAGGTTATATTGTGATTATATTAAATTATATTGAGGTTACATTGAGGTTATATTGTGATTATATTGAGCTTATATTGAGATTATATTGAGGTTATATTGTGGTTATATTGAGATTATATTGAGGTTATATTGAGGTTATATTGTGATTATGTTGAGGTTATATTGTGGTTATATTGAGGTTATATTGTGATTCAATTGAGGTTATATTGAGGTTATATTGTGCTTGTATTGTGATTATATTGAGGTTATATTGAGGTTATATTGAGGTTATATTGTGATTATATTGAGCTTATATTGAGTTTATATTGAGGTTATATTGTGGTTATATTGTGATTATAGTGTGATTATATTGAGGTTATATTGTAGTTATATTGAGGTTATATTGTGGTTATATTGAGGTTATATTGTGGTTATACTGAGGTGATATTGAGATTATGTTATGGTTATATTGATGTTATATTGAGGTTATATTGTGCTTGTATTGTGATTATATTGAGGATATATTGAGGTTATATTGAGGTTAAATTGAGGTTATATTGTGATTATATTAAATTATATTGAGGTTACATTGAGGTTATATTGGGGTTATATTGTTATTATATTGAGGTTATATTGTGATTCAATTGAGGTTATATTGAGGTTATATTGTGCTTGTATTGTGATTATATTGAGGTTATATTGAGGTTATATTGAGGTTATATTGTGATTATATTGAGCTTATATTGAGTTTATATTGAGGTTATATTGTGGTTATATTGTGATTATATTGTGGTTATATTGTGATTATAGTGTGATTATATTGAGGTTATATTGTAGTTATATTGAGGTTATATTGTGGTTATATTGAGGTTATATTGTGGTTATACTGAGGTGATATTGAGATTATGTTATGGTTATATTGATGTTATATTGAGGTTATATTGTGCTTGTATTGTGATTATATTGAGGATATATTGAGGTTATATTGAGGTTAAATTGAGGTTATATTGTGATTATATTAAATTATATTGAGGTTACATTGAGGTTATATTGTGATTATATTGAGCTTATATTGAGGTTATATTGAGGTTACATTGAGGTTATATTGTGATTATATTGAGGTTATATTGAGGTTATATTGTGATTATATTGAGCATATATTGAGCTTATATTGAGGTTATATTGTGGTTATATTGAGGTTATATTGTGATTCAATTGAGGTTATATTGAGGTTATATAGTGATTATATTGACATTATATTGAGGTTATATTGAAGTTATAATGAAGTTATATTGTGTTTAAATTGTGTATATGTTGAGGTTATATTAAGGTTATATTGTGATTACATTGTTATTGTATTGAGGTTATATTGAGGTTATATTGAGGTTATTTTGTGATTATATTGAGGTTATATTGAGGTCATATTGAGGTTATATTGTGATTATATTGAGGTTATATTGAGGTTGTATTGTGATTATATTGAGGTTATATTGTGATTATATTGAATTATATTGAGGTTACATTGAGGTTATATTGTGATTATATTGAGCTTATATTGAGGTTATATTGAGGTTACATTGAGGTTATATTGTGATTATATTGAGGTTATATTGAGGTTATATTGTGATTATATTGAGCATATATTGAGCTTATATTTAGGTTATATTGTGGTTATATTGAGGTTATATTGTGATTCAATTGAGGTTATATTGAGGATAGATAGTGATTATATTGACATTATATTGAGGTTATATTGAAGTTATATTGAAGTTATATTGTGTTTAAATTGTGTATATGTTGAGGTTATATTAAGGTTATATTGTGATTACATTGTTATTGTATTGAGGTTATATTGTAGTTATATTGAGGTTATATTGTGGTTATATTGAGGTTATATTGTGGTTATACTGAGGTGATATTGAGATTATATTGTGGTTATATTGAGGTTATATTGAGATTACATTGTGGTAATATTGTGGTTATATTGTGATTATACTGTGTTATATTGTGGTTATATTATGGTTATATTGAGGTTATATTGTGGTTATATTGAGATTATATTGTGATTATATTGAGGTTATATTGTGGTTATATTGAGGATATATTGTGGTAATATTGAGGTTATATTGAAGTTATATTGAGGTTATTTTGCGATTATATTGAGGTTATATTGAGGTTATATTGTGGTTATATTGAGGTTATATTGAGGTTATATTGTGGTTATATTGAGGTTATATTATGGTTATATTATGGTTATATTGAGGTTATATTGTGCTTATATTGAGGTTATATTGAGGTTACATTGAAGTTATATTGTGATTATATTGAGCTTATATTGAGGTTATATTGAGGTTATATTGTGGTTATATTGTGATTATATTGAGGTTATATTGTGGTTATATTGAGGTTATATTATGATTCAATTGAGGTTATATTGAGGTTATATTGTGCTTGTATTGTGATTATATTGAGGTTATATTGAGGTTATATTGAGGTTATATTGTGGTTGTATTGTGATTATATTGTGATTATATTGAGGTTATATTGAGGTTCTATTGTGATTATATAGAGGTTATATTGAGGTTATATTGTGATTATATAGAGGTTATATTGAGGTTATATTGTGATTATATTGTGATTATGTTGAGGTTATATTGTGGTTATATTGAGGATATATTGTGGTAATATTGTGGTTATATTGTGGTTATCTTGTGATTATACTGTGGTTATATTGTGGTTATATTATGGTTATATTGAAGTTATACTGAGGTTATATTGGGGTTATATTGTGGTTATATTGTGATTATATTGAGGTTACATTGAGGTTATATTGTGATTATATTGAGGTTATATTGTGGTTATATTGAGGATATATTGTGGTAATATTGTGGTTATATTGTGGTTATCTTGTGATTATACTGTGGTTATATTGTGGTTATATTATGGTTATATTGAAGTTATACTGAGGTTATATTGGGGTTATATTGTGGTTATATTGCGATTATATTGAGGTTATATTGAGGTTATATTGAGGTTATATTGTGGTTATATTGTGGTTCTATTGAGGTTATATTGTGGTTATATTGAGGTTATATTGAGGTTATATTGTGGTTATACTGAGGTGATATTGAGGTTATATTATGGTTATATTGAGGTTATATTGAGGTTATATTGTGGTTGTATTGTGATTATATTGAGGTTATATTGAGGTTATATTGAGGTTATATTGTGCTTACATTGAGGTTATATTGAGGTTACATTGAATTTATATTGTGATTATATTGAGCTTATATTGAGGTTATATTGAGGTTATATTGTGGTTATATTGTGATTATATTGAGGTTATATTGTGGTTATATTGAGGTTATATTGAGGTTATTTTGTGATTATATTGAGGTTATATTGAGATCATATTGAGGTTATATTGTGATTATATTGATGTTATATTGAGGTTGTATTGTGATTATATTGAGGTTATATTGTGATTATATTGTGGTTATATTGAGTTTATATTGAGGTTATATTGTGATTATATTGAGGTTATATTGAGGTTATATTGTGGTTATATTGTGATTATATTGAGGGATATTGAGGTTATATTGAGGTTATATTGTGGTTATATTGAGGTTATATTGTGGTTATATTGTGGTTATATTGAGGTTATATTGAGATTACATTGTGGTAATATTGTGGTTATATTGAGGTTATATTGTGCTTATATTGAGGTTATATTGAGGTTACATTGAAGTTATATTGTGATTATATTGAGCTTATATTGAGGTTATATTGAGGTTATATTGTGGTTATATTGTGATTATATTGAGGTTATATTGTGGTTATATCGAGGTTATATTATGATTCAATTGAGGTTATATTGAGGTTATATTGTGCTTGTATTGTGATTATATTGAGGATATATTGAGGTTATATTGAGGTTATATTGTGGTTATATTGTGATTATATTGTGATTATATTGAGGTTATATTGAGGTTCTATTGTGATTATATAGAGGTTATATTGAGGTTATATTGTGATTATATAGAGATGAAATTGAGGTTATATTGTGATTATATTGAGGTCATATTGAGGTTATATTGAGGTTATATTGTGGTTATATTGTGATTATATTGTGGTTATATTGAGGATATATTGTGGTAATATTGTGGTTATATTGTGGTTATCTTGTGATTATACTGTGGTTACATTGTGGTTATATTATGGTTATATTGAAGTTATACTGAGGTTATATTGGGGTTATATTGTGGTTATATTGCGATTATATTGAGGTTATATTGAGGTTATATTGAGGTAATATTGTGGTTATATTGTGGTTCTATTGAGGTTATATTGTGGTTATATTGAGGTTATATTGAGGTTATATTGTGGTTATACTGAGGTGATATTGAGGTTATATTATGGTTATATTGAGGTTATATTGAGGTTATATTGTGGTTGTATTGTGATTATATTGAGGTTATATTGAGGTTACATTGAGTTTATATCGTGATTATATTGAGCTTATATTGAGCTTATATTGAGGTTAAATTGAGGTTACATTGTGGTTATATTGTGATTATATTGTGATTATATTGAGGTTATATTGTGGTTATATTGAGATTATATTGAGGTTATATTGTAGTTATATTGAGGTTATATTGTGGTTATATTGAGGTTATATTGTGGTTATACTGAGGTGATATTGAGATTATGTTATGGTTATATTGATGTTATATTGAGGTTATATTGTGCTTGTATTGTGATTATATTGAGGATATATTGAGGTTATATTGAGGTTAAATTGAGGTTATATTGTGATTATATTAAATTATATTGAGGTTACATTGAGGTTATATTGGGGTTATATTGTTATTATATTGAGGTTATATTGTGATTCAATTGAGGTTATATTGAGGTTATATTGTGCTTGTATTGTGATTATATTGAGGTTATATTGAGGTTATATTGAGGTTATATTGTGATTATATTGAGCTTATATTGAGTTTATATTGAGGTTATATTGTGGTTATATTGTGATTATATTGTGGTTATATTGTGATTATAGTGTGATTATATTGAGGTTATATTGTAGTTATATTGAGGTTATATTGTGGTTATATTGAGGTTATATTGTGGTTATACTGAGGTGATATTGAGATTATGTTATGGTTATATTGATGTTATATTGAGGTTATATTGTGCTTGTATTGTGATTATATTGAGGATATATTGAGGTTATATTGAGGTTAAATTGAGGTTATATTGTGATTATATTAAATTATATTGAGGTTACATTGAGGTTATATTGTGATTATATTGAGCTTATATTGAGGTTATATTGAGGTTACATTGAGGTTATATTGTGATTATATTGAGGTTATATTGAGGTTATATTGTGATTATATTGAGCATATATTGAGCTTATATTGAGGTTATATTGTGGTTATATTGAGGTTATATTGTGATTCAATTGAGGTTATATTGAGGTTATATAGTGATTATATTGACATTATATTGAGGTTATATTGAAGTTATAATGAAGTTATATTGTGTTTAAATTGTGTATATGTTGAGGTTATATTAAGGTTATATTGTGATTACATTGTTATTGTATTGAGGTTATATTGAGGTTATATTGAGGTTATTTTGTGATTATATTGAGGTTATATTGAGGTCATATTGAGGTTATATTGTGATTATATTGAGGTTATATTGAGGTTGTATTGTGATTATATTGAGGTTATATTGTGATTATATTGAATTATATTGAGGTTACATTGAGGTTATATTGTGATTATATTGAGCTTATATTGAGGTTATATTGAGGTTACATTGAGGTTATATTGTGATTATATTGAGGTTATATTGAGGTTATATTGTGATTATATTGAGCATATATTGAGCTTATATTTAGGTTATATTGTGGTTATATTGAGGTTATATTGTGATTCAATTGAGGTTATATTGAGGATAGATAGTGATTATATTGACATTATATTGAGGTTATATTGAAGTTATATTGAAGTTATATTGTGTTTAAATTGTGTATATGTTGAGGTTATATTAAGGTTATATTGTGATTACATTGTTATTGTATTGAGGTTATATTGTAGTTATATTGAGGTTATATTGTGGTTATATTGAGGTTATATTGTGGTTATACTGAGGTGATATTGAGATTATATTGTGGTTATATTGAGTTTATATTGAGATTACATTGTGGTAATATTGTGGTTATATTGTGATTATACTGTGTTATATTGTGGTTATATTATGGTTATATTGAGGTTATATTGTGGTTATATTGAGATTATATTGTGATTATATTGAGGTTATATTGTGGTTATATTGAGGATATATTGTGGTAATATTGAGGTTATATTGAAGTTATATTGAGGTTATTTTGCGATTATATTGAGGTTATATTGAGGTTATATTGTGGTTATATTGAGGTTATATTGAGGTTATATTGTGGTTATATTGAGGTTATATTATGGTTATATTATGGTTATATTGAGGTTATATTGTGCTTATATTGAGGTTATATTGAGGTTACATTGAAGTTATATTGTGATTATATTGAGCTTATATTGAGGTTATATTGAGGTTATATTGTGGTTATATTGTGATTATATTGAGGTTATATTGTGGTTATATTGAGGTTATATTATGATTCAATTGAGGTTATATTGAGGTTATATTGTGCTTGTATTGTGATTATATTGAGGTTATATTGAGGTTATATTGAGGTTATATTGTGGTTGTATTGTGATTATATTGTGATTATATTGAGGTTATATTGAGGTTCTATTGTGATTATATAGAGGTTATATTGAGGTTATATTGTGATTATATAGAGGTTATATTGAGGTTATATTGTGATTATATTGTGATTATGTTGAGGTTATATTGTGGTTATATTGAGGATATATTGTGGTAATATTGTGGTTATATTGTGGTTATCTTGTGATTATACTGTGGTTATATTGTGGTTATATTATGGTTATATTGAAGTTATACTGAGGTTATATTGGGGTTATATTGTGGTTATATTGTGATTATATTGAGGTTACATTGAGGTTATATTGTGATTATATTGAGGTTATATTGTGGTTATATTGAGGATATATTGTGGTAATATTGTGGTTATATTGTGGTTATCTTGTGATTATACTGTGGTTATATTGTGGTTATATTATGGTTATATTGAAGTTATACTGAGGTTATATTGGGGTTATATTGTGGTTATATTGCGATTATATTGAGGTTATATTGAGGTTATATTGAGGTTATATTGTGGTTATATTGTGGTTCTATTGAGGTTATATTGTGGTTATATTGAGGTTATATTGAGGTTATATTGTGGTTATACTGAGGTGATATTGAGGTTATATTATGGTTATATTGAGGTTATATTGAGGTTATATTGTGGTTGTATTGTGATTATATTGAGGTTATATTGAGGTTATATTGAGGTTATATTGTGCTTACATTGAGGTTATATTGAGGTTACATTGAATTTATATTGTGATTATATTGAGCTTATATTGAGGTTATATTGAGGTTATATTGTGGTTATATTGTGATTATATTGAGGTTATATTGTGGTTATATTGAGGTTATATTGAGGTTATTTTGTGATTATATTGAGGTTATATTGAGATCATATTGAGGTTATATTGTGATTATATTGATGTTATATTGAGGTTGTATTGTGATTATATTGAGGTTATATTGTGATTATATTGTGGTTATATTGAGTTTATATTGAGGTTATATTGTGATTATATTGAGGTTATATTGAGGTTATATTGTGGTTATATTGTGATTATATTGAGGGATATTGAGGTTATATTGAGGTTATATTGTGGTTATATTGAGGTTATATTGTGGTTATATTGTGGTTATATTGAGGTTATATTGAGATTACATTGTGGTAATATTGTGGTTATATTGAGGTTATATTGTGCTTATATTGAGGTTATATTGAGGTTACATTGAAGTTATATTGTGATTATATTGAGCTTATATTGAGGTTATATTGAGGTTATATTGTGGTTATATTGTGATTATATTGAGGTTATATTGTGGTTATATCGAGGTTATATTATGATTCAATTGAGGTTATATTGAGGTTATATTGTGCTTGTATTGTGATTATATTGAGGATATATTGAGGTTATATTGAGGTTATATTGTGGTTATATTGTGATTATATTGTGATTATATTGAGGTTATATTGAGGTTCTATTGTGATTATATAGAGGTTATATTGAGGTTATATTGTGATTATATAGAGATGAAATTGAGGTTATATTGTGATTATATTGAGGTCATATTGAGGTTATATTGAGGTTATATTGTGGTTATATTGTGATTATATTGTGGTTATATTGAGGATATATTGTGGTAATATTGTGGTTATATTGTGGTTATCTTGTGATTATACTGTGGTTACATTGTGGTTATATTATGGTTATATTGAAGTTATACTGAGGTTATATTGGGGTTATATTGTGGTTATATTGCGATTATATTGAGGTTATATTGAGGTTATATTGAGGTAATATTGTGGTTATATTGTGGTTCTATTGAGGTTATATTGTGGTTATATTGAGGTTATATTGAGGTTATATTGTGGTTATACTGAGGTGATATTGAGGTTATATTATGGTTATATTGAGGTTATATTGAGGTTATATTGTGGTTGTATTGTGATTATATTGAGGTTATATTGAGGTT